>NC_049995.1:3516345-3573531 GCF_000003815.2 Branchiostoma floridae
ACTGCCATAGTCACGTGAGATCTCATCTCGCGAGACTTTCGGCATCTTGATACTATAATTAAGATATGGCAAGTCTAATTTTGTGTGACACGAACTGAAGTAATCTAACTGCTTCATTTTTGGTGCGTTTGTTTTTCAGGTTGTTCTGAAGCTATAGTACTTTCCGGGGTGATGACGTTTGGACCCAAACTAGGACAAACACAACTTGGACTCCAAGCTTCCGAATCTGCGCTCTACCTCGGTATGAATCCAAACACGTGGCCGAACCGATGTCTTGTCAAGCAGGATCATGATATAAAATTTGAGCAAATTACTCACTTGAGAATTGTACAGCCTGGACAAATTGTCATTAAAAATTGGTAAAAGAAACTGCAGAGAAAAGATATTGAAACAACGATACTTAGTCTAGTACTTGACGTCTGTGGCCGCATTGTTAGTAGCGCCACCTAGCTGCAGTGCGGCATAGTATCAGTCAGCACATGTTTTCTCCAGGGAAGGTAAAAGACACCAAAAGTATGGTGTCGATTTTACGTAGAATGTCAGATTCTCGTTCTGACCATCCTAGAACCTTGATATCCAGCTAAGAAGACAGGATGCATAAAATGCAATGCCTCGTTTCATTTTACGTTTGCCAGAGATGTGCAAGCCATAACAACGCTACCTAGTGGTGCGTACCTAAACTCAATTTCAGGTTCAGGTCCGGATTCAGGTCCAGCAGTTCAGGTTCAGGTCTGGACTTATAAGTCCGGACCTGAACCCATCATTGCATATTATGCGCATTTTTTTAGGGGGATATAAAATTGCATGTTAGCATGAATTGAAATTCAATGTGAAAAATACATGAAAATAATATACAGCCAGTGTAAACACGAAATGTGTTTTGTCTTTTTCCAGTGCAAATTGCACTGTCTATGGAAGGTTTTAGATGGTTAAGAACAAAATAAGGGAATATAAGTGACAGATTGCTTTTTGCAAGTCCGGACTTGGCTACGGACATTTAGTTTTTTTTTTTGACTTGGACCTAAACATTTTTAGGTCCAATTCCAAGTCCGGGCTTTAGGTACGCACCACTAACGCTACCCCAATCTTATTTCTCGAATAGGACTGATGATGATTCCCTCTGGAGCAGTAGGCAATCTTTTCGGCGGTTGGCTCGCGAAGAAATGTGGAGCAGACTGCAAGAAGCTACTAAGGCTTGTCCTGATTGTTAATCTAGTCTCCATGCTTGGACACAGTGTCTTCCTCCTGTCCTGTCCCACACCAGGCACTACGACCTATCTCGCCACCAACAGGTAAAACTCTCTTCAACAAGAGTTCAAAGATCTCACACCTCCGTGAGATTTAATTGTAATTCGTTGATTATGCAAATAAGGTTCTGATTAGTATTGCATGTATCTATTTATCTCTTTCTGTCAGTCTTCGGTGAACATAACTAGCATAGACTAGACAGTAAATAGCAGAAACTGTGGCAAACATACTGAACAAAAAACACCTCCCCACGACGAATTAGACTATTCCTTTGACCCCGTGACCTGGAATATCTGTTGTGTCTGATAAACTACTAGTTCTACCACCTCTGAAATCTACTTCCTGTCACTTCTGCGAGTCTGATCTTTGCAGTCCTGGAATATTTCTCGTATAGAGTCCATTCCAAGTCACCGTGCGGATGTTTGTCGCCATTGTATAGAATTGATTTTAAAGTTTTGTAATTATATGTCTAGGACATTTGATACATAAGAAATATTTTAAAAACTGTTTCAACTTTATAGATATTTGCCCGGTCCTGTAAAACTTTGGAAATATTCATGATGTGGAATTGAATACTTCTAACGGTTTCTAATTAATGATAACAGCTTTCTACCATTATTTACCATTTTCTACCATTTTTGGTAACATTTTGTAAATGGGTCAGTGGGCTGGGAATATAGTAATTCACACATCCTTACTAAGTATTGTTGGGTGACATGCAACAATGGTCCACCACAAAGGACCCACCAGTGCCCAGCAGTGAAATCTAAAAATATGCAGAGGCAACAATAGGGCTTAGTTTTATGGGGGCAATAAACTAATTTAACCATTTGGCAAAGTTTACAAATATTTGTAAATATTTGTAAATGTGTAAGAATCACACAGAGGTTTCACAATTATTCTAAATAAAGATATTTTTGTACAGTTACTTTCAAAATGTTTCTAAAATATTGAAAGGAATTCAAATAGATGAATTTTTCTTAGTCAATTTTTTGAAAAACAAAATTAATTATTTTGGCTTAGACATTCCTTTATTCAAAATAATTCAAACTTATTACAAATATCACCTAAAAACCCTCATTGTGTCTTGGAATGGACTCTATGATAAACTGTTTGTTTTACCACCTCTGAAATCTACTTCCTATCACTTCTGTGGGTCGGATCCTTGCAGTCACACTAATTTTCTTCATCGATATGGCAGCACAAGTTGTGCCACTGACTGCGGCTGTGCAGATTCGCTGTACGACCCGATCTGTGATCTCAGTGGGATCGAATACCAGTCCGGCTGTCATGCGGGATGTACAGGCGTTAACAAGACAGGAACCACTACGGTTGGTTGATAATCAAATTTATTGTTGGTAAACCGAGCCAACTATCAGTAAGATAATACGTTTTCTCATTAACTTGAAAGTTCATCTGTGTTGGTAGAAGTCATTCTTGAACTATGGTTTTACTGTTACATCCAACACAAAAATTGGACTCCATATTTTCGACTGAACAGCACCAGTCAACGATCCCTGAACAGAGACGGTGGGCGTCATAGACTTCCTGCAACATATGATTTACTGCTCACCGAGTCACGTGTTTTCTCATTATTTGACAAGGAGGCAAAGACCTTGATATGAGGACAGTTTGGGACAGAAATAGATTCCAATCCGTTTTCAGTGATTCATTTTTAGAATACATGTTGTATTTTACAGTTGTATATGAGAGCGTCAGGTATATATAATGCCGAGGTGCATAAAAAGGGTACAGTATTTCTTTTACCAAAATATTAATTCAGTATTGCTTACGTTATTTATTTTGATGTGACGTAATATATATATATATATATATATATATATATATATATATATATATATATATATATATGCATATATTAGGTATCATCAACATAATTTATTATCTCTGTAGACGTACTTCAACTGCAGCTGCATCGTGGAGGACTGGCTCTTCACAAACGTCACATCCAGTTCCGGGTCAGAGGCCATACACGGCCCATGCCCCGGCGGATGCCCCACTTACGTCATGCCCATGTTTCTCACCTTGTTCGTCCTGCTGAGCATGCTCGCCGCCGCATCCATGGCTCCTTACACCGCAACTATACTGAGGTGAGTAGATGGAGTAGTGATAAAAGGAGTAGTGTAGTATAGAGTAGTGAAGAGTAAAGTAGAGTAGAGTACGGTTACCCTACTCTACCCTACCACCAAGAGTAAAGTAGAGCAAAGTAGAGTAAATTAGAGTAGAGTAGAGTAGAGTAGGGTAGAGAAGATTAGAGTAGAGTTACAGAGTAGAGTAGGGTTTCTATGATGGTAAAGTAGAGTAGAGTAGAGTAGTGTAGAGTAGTGTAGAGTAGAGTAGAGTAGAATTGAGTAAAGTGGTAAGGTAGGGTATAGGGTAGAGTAGAGTAACGTAGGGTATAGCTCAGAGTATAGTAGAGTAGGGTATGGTAGAGTAGAGTAGAGTAGCGTAGAGTAGAGTAGTGTAGAGTAGAGTAGTGGTGTAGTGTGGCGTAGCGTAGTGTAGAGTAGAGTAGAGTAGTGGCGTAGCGTAGTGTAGAGTAGAGTAGAGTAGAGGAGGACATGATGCGGACATGATATCAAATTCATTGTATGCAATTCTTGAATGTCTTCGTTTGTTTTACAGACTTGTTCCTAAACCAAGGCGGTCCTTTGCCCTTGGAGTGCAGTGGACCTTATTCAGATTGCTTGGTAATTATCTCCTTTATATACTTAGAGCTGTAAAGAAATTTCAGAATTAATCTAACGTTACTTCTATATTTCCATTAACGCTATATCATGAATGAAGCTTTGAGATTACTGACCTGAGAAAGTTCTAATACAAAAATCTTTGCAGGCGGGATTCCCGGACCTGTCATCTTCGGTCACATCATTGACCAGGCGTGTGCGCTGTGGCAAGAATCTGATTGTGGGGAGGTGGGCGCCTGTGCAGTTTACGACAGCGGCAAACTGGGCTTGTACCTGCTCGTTTCGTCGGTGTCCATCAGGCTGGTGTCCATGGCGCTGTACTTACTGGCATACTGCCTGTACAAACCGGTGGCGGAAGAAGAGGAAAGTGTTCCCGCGGAGAGTGAAACAATGATATAATCTTCTTTTTTCTTAAATCGGTATAAACAACATAAAGTAACAGGGTATGATATATAGGAATCAGGGAAATTAAACTAACACTCAGGACTCAAAAAAGTTTGCTGTGAGAAGCTTTTATATGGTATCAACCATATTTCTTCAGCTGTGAAGGCTCACGTGACCTGAGGGTCAGAGGTCACTCTCAGGTCACGTGACTGGACGAGTGTGTTGTGGAAGGGAAGGAGTCGGTAGCGGCCCAGGTCCCGGTTCAGCATGGGAGAACGGGCCCTGAGATATAGTTTTTTTTAATCGGTATAGATAATATTACAGTAACAAGGTGTGATGATTAACATGTCATCGAGTCGTATTCATTGTATATTTTTGCTTTACTAAACAATATTTGGGCACGAATTTGCAATAAAGTACTTACTGTCTAGTAATTATCATTACTTTTTTAAGTATCATTCTATGCTCTGGAAATAGAATATCTGATTGAATTCTATCCTACATCGTTGTACACCTACGGTACATCCCCGTACGCGTTCAGTTATTGTTTGTTGTGGTGTGTGCTTGTAGTTACGTCATACGGTAGAATGACGGAAAGTACATGTAAGTGGGAAGATTGTGTCACACCAAAGGAGTAACAGGATGTTGAGCTCAAAGTTGTTTATCAAAACTTACATTTAAGGTCATGGGGCCAATGGAATAGGCTACCTTGGAGGTACTGTAAATGCAGAAATGTTCGCGGTGGATTAGTGTTCGCGGTTTTCGCGGCGACCACTTTACCGCGAACTTAAATCCACCGCGAACATTTTTCTATTAAGGTATTAGACTGCAGTCGATGGTGTTACCGCGAAATTAAATCCACCACGAAAAGTCATTTTTCCCGCTACCGCGAAATTAAATCCCCGCGAAATTAAATGCATTTACAGTATTGTGTTTGATCTGTCTGCTTTTAGCAATTGTGTATTGTTTCAGTAATACTAGTTATATTTTGTTACTGTGTGTGTTTTAATTCCATCGAAGATGATTTTGTCAGAAGTTGAATTAAGATTAAAAAAACATAATAATATATAGTGTTTTTACCCCTTGATTTATTCTCCGTACATATTAGATGCATTCATTGGTTAAATAATATAGCCCATCATTGTAGCTTTTTTTGTTTATATTGTATAGAGGCTAACATTAGTATTAAAGACCGTTTTACAGTCAAAATGTATTGATGATTTGTATTAAAAACTTTTTAAGAGCAACTGTACAATATGACTTATGTTTCCTGATTTCATTAAATTTTCGTAATTACCTAGAAGATCGTTTTCCGTAAATCATCACCAAAATGACAAGCAATGTAGCGCAAATAAAAAAACAACAACAAAATAACAGGTCTATACACCCATTTAAACAATCACACCTTATACTTTATGGTAGCCTACAAAGACAAACTTCGTCGCACAGGCAAGCAGTTGTCCCTGTGAGCCCCCGTAAAATGTAGTTTACGCCACCACGCGTGAAAAGTATCATTGTCTTTACCATTGAAGGGTTATACCTTTTTGTAGTCAAATGTCTTAAAGATAAATACCAGATTTAATAGGCTACAGCTACAATTTATCTGAAATTAAACGTTTATTGAGAAAATATGATTAGCTTTAGAGCAACATTGTAGCAAAGGTTTGAAGCATATCCGAGTATTTGAGATTGACAATTAATTACCATGCTGCAATGTTTCTGCAGTACGTCCTGGTCTTTTCAATAAGTCAGACTTTATAAACTTTATGTTTCTATGTCTAATAGTATATAGAATATATAACTAATAGTACATAAAATACTTTGTACTCCTATTGAAGATTGCATAGTTTCTCATATCATAAATCAATTAACATAATAGTTTTTTGATTGGCCGAGATTCATAGTCTCCTGTTATTTACTCGTCTATTTCGAGTATTGCGCTGTCAGCAAGAGTGATTTATGCACGTAAAGGAGGTCATTTGTTTTATTTTTGTAAGGTTTTGTACTCATAACATGCCCACCAGGTGTGCTAGCAATCAATTATCTGGACGAAATCGCACGAACAGGTCATCTGCAGGCTAGCACATTACGTAAAAGTCATATACGAGGCATCGAGTGCCTGGACGAATTCCGTCGGAATACAACGACCGCAGAGACCTCACCGAGTGAATTTCGTGGCAAGAGAGAGTTGCACCGTTGGCGATAACGCAGGGGTAGTTATCATTGAGTGACTTTTGCTTATCTTTTAGTTTACCTAGCCTGCGGCATACAAATTCCTTCGTGCCCCCCTCCCCGCTAACGTACCCTCAGTGAGTCGTACTACTAGGGGACTGTGTTGTCAATGTGCAGTCTAAACAGCTGACTTAACCGAATTTTGTGCAAACTAGATGGACCCTCAATGCAACGACAAAGAAATGCTAAGGAGAGCTAAGCCTTTTAGAGTTAGCAATCGTTTGGCCTTTTATTGCTATAATTTGAAGGAAATGCGAAGAGAAAAAGAAAGGGAGAGAGAGAAAGAGAGGGAGAGCAATTTGACTTAAACTTATAGGGGGAAATGCAAAGTCTAACGTTATATGCAAGATCTATACTAGAATTGTAGAAATTGGAGGTCTAGCGGTAAGGATTTAACCTTACAAGCGATTATACTACACTAGGTCAAGGACGTCCTTGACTAAGTATATAAAGGACGCCAAGCCGAGTGCGATTACTCTGGTACATGTGTTATATTTGACTTCTAATTCTGCTGTACTCAACTTCTCCGAGCTGTTACAATATTGTGAGATCTTAGCAATATGTCGAAGTACGTACGGTGCTGTATGCGGGATGTCACGGGTTCACACCCTGACCAAAGCATGCTGCGTTCTTCGCTTATACTTAAGACTTAGCACTTGAACAGTGAAGGAATCATAGCTTTGTGTGATATTTGTAGAAAATGTGAACCTTGCACCTTGTGAGCACCCGTATATGCACCTTGTACGTGTGTGTATGTGTGTGCGTGTATATGTATGTGTGTATGTGTGTGTCAGTGTGTGTGTGTGTGTGCCTGTGTGTTTGTGCTTCCAGATTTTTGTAGTCAGCATAAGTCAAGAATCTTTCAAACCTTTCTATGGCGGCCACACAAAGGACTGGAGAAATGTGGATACTATAGACAGGTGAAAACTATAGAGAAAATGTTTATCAATTGACCTCGAGCAATACGTTACACCAAGCAACATCTCGATCGTCTCAGAATTCAACTTAGGTCATGCTGATTTGATAATATGGATGGCATCATCTGGAACCCCCTATAGAGATGCGAGCGTGCGAACCAAAAAAGTTTTGCCCAAATAAAAAGTTGCATTCATTATGAAATCTAAGTAAATCTATGAAATCTATGATTTTGCAAATACATGTTACATTTATCTGCATTAAATGTTTTGCAAACACCGATGCAATATTTTGGTGTCACAATTAAGAAATGCCTTCTCATTAGCACACTTAACACAAAATGCCTGTATCGCCTTAGGAAAACTTTTGAGGGAAACATTACCGACATCTCCATAATGATTACGAAGAAGGGACACCTAGCTATAGACAGCCCAGTGCGGCTCTTCTGCATTTTTCTTTTGTCACATTTGTTTTTAACATGATGGCAAATACGACCAAACGATAATCAAATGTTCAGATTTTCATTTGTACGTGTAAACACACACCAAGGGATTTTCCCAGTCACCGGTCTGGGCGCAGGCGCCAACTCGGACAGCCTCTGGGCCCCCGGACTGCCCGATCTGGTCTTTCTGCATGTGTCCTTGTTAACCGCATTGGTTCCGAACCCGCAAACTGGACTGCTCGGTCTAACCTCGAGTTCCAGACTTGCAGTTTCTTGGTTAAAAACAAAAACACAGAACGAACGATTCCCGGCTTGTCATCTCAAAGACGGTATGTGCTGTTTTGAACCTTTTGCATTTGTATTTAAAAATGATCATCACATTTTGTTACATTATTTTCCTATGTTGGTTACGTTTGTGTCTGTTGTATACAGTCACACCTCAGTCAAAGCGCGGGGGTGGGGGTGGGGGGCTGGAGAATTGTGGCTACTGTAGACAGGTGACCACTATGGAGAACATCTTGATCAATTGACCACGAGCAATAACACCCCCGTTAAACTCCAGCTCCGGCCCGCACGGTCCAGCTCTTGCCCGCATGGTCCAGCTTCTACCCGCACTGATTCCAGCTCCGGTCCGTACGTCCCAGCTCCGACCCACACGTCCCAGCACCGGCCCGCACGGTACAGCTCCGGCCCGCACGGTCCCTTTTTCACAAAAAAATTGGCCAAAAATGTTTAAAAGTTGCCCATTTTAACAAAATTCCGGGACGACATGCAAAACTTTTTAGCGCATTCGCTGGCTAACATGTTCGCCCATCCTCTGACCGAATATGACGGCCCAAGACCCGCTGGTTTTTGAGATTACCCCATACCTCCCGTCGCGATACCATAAGCCAGGCGCGCCTAGGCGTAGATCGCCATGGCCAATGAAAGTTTCCGCTTTACACACAGAAGGAACACACGATTTTTTTCAAACACCGATGCAATTTTTTGGTGTCACAATCTAATTAAGAAATGCCTTCTCATGAGCTCACTTAACACAAAATGCCCCGCCGGCATTTTTTTATCTTTGGTGCCCATCCACAAAGATCTCTGGATCTTTTATCTTGGGGCAAAACAGACCTCACCTGAGAAAAACAATGAAGACATAAGCACGGACCATGAAATGACCAAAGCACTTCTGCCTCAACAATAAATGGAATCTTGATTAGATAAGCCCAACGTGTATCAGATGTCAAATGTTGTCTATGTGTAAACATCTGTGAATTCAAGTTTTGTTCCTAGACTTAGAAATATATTTGTAGCTTTCAAACACCCCACAATGCCTCAAGATGTGTGTGTTCGTAACTTTGCTTTCATTAACTTAAGGTGCAAATTTGGAATGCGAAACAAATAAAGAAAATGCTACCAACTCTTCCCTAAGGCAGTTATGCCTGATGTTTACTATAGATGGGATGTTAATTGTATACTCCCAAATAATGTAGGTAAGGCCCATCCTTTGTGGTTGTCAAGTAGGTCACAAAGTTTATCAAATGTTGTCTATGTGTGAACATCTGTGCCTTTAAGTTTTGTTTCCAGACCTCAGACTGACAGAAACTAAAAGTAGTACATGTATTGGTTATCAAAATACTAAAAACTGCTTCTCTCATACCATTAAAATGAGTAAAGTGAAATTTCTGATCCAAAATGTTAGGCTAGAATGTTCACAACTTGGCCGGAAAGTACCTCCATTAAATAATATGGCTTAAAAAATTGCAACTTTGCAACATGAGCTAAAATTTATAATAAAGGATCATGTTAAAAAATGTTGATGTCTTGTCAGGTGTGTCCAGAAGTTTGCTTTTCATCAAAAGACTGAAATTGTTACTGTCAATCCATGACAATTAATCTTTGTCCTGTTTATATATAATATAAAGACACTCTTTGTCTCTGATGCGTGCTGTCTGCACAATAAATTGTGCATTGAAGGTGCTAGCTGCTCGTATTTGTCTGTTGCACAGAGCCACCGTGATTTTCCCAGTCAAGCAAAAGAAGAAATTTACATCATCATGGTGTTACAACCACCCATAAACAGAGACTTCAGTTACCAGATCATTTCGACAACGGTCCCTTGAAGGCTTGACAGCATTTTGCAGTTAACGTTCGAGACAGAGAAAAGTAGAAAGCAGCAACGGATTGTTTGGTTCTCCTGTCGATTGGACAGATGAGGACAGTCAGGCTTTTTGCATGTTTGTCTGACCTGCACATGACTTTTTATGGTGAAGGAGGGTGTGCAATTCCTTCTCCACCCTCTCGTCTACTGGAGACCTAAGTTTTAACAGGGGCAACTGTATGCAACGTGTGAGGCGGCTCCAACAGATGCAGCTTTGTTGTTCGGAGTAGCCGTCTCCTAGGAGGACTTCCAACCAAGGATGTAAGGGGTTCCTCCTACCCCCGACTCGTGTGCCATGGTGGGTGCCGCTCATGCCCGAACTGTCTATGCCACAAAGCCCCACTAAGGCCACACAAGGCCACTAGCCTCAGCTAGATACTCATATACACATAAGTTAAGTGAGGAATGTCGTGTAAAGTGCCTTTCCCAAGGGCACAAGATCGGTGACATGGCAGCTGGATTCGAACCCTCAACCTCTCGGTCTTGAGCCTCACATGCTGCTACTGCGCCACGCAGTCCCACAGCAATGGATTGTACTTCACCAACAAAGAACAGGAGACCCGGATACCCATGCGCTTTGGATACGCAAGTACTTGACATATAACACGTCAGTTCACCTTTATTCGCAGGGTAACCTTTAGTGAAGACCGTCGCCAAAGGTACGGTCGTGGAAATCCATATTTGGGGAGGGACAGTGATAACGTTGGAAACTATTATCTGTATCTGTATCTATATAGCCGGTATAATCTTCCGCGTAACACACCAGCTTTGCAGGCACGCGGTGCGGCAGCAGCTGGTTACATTATACTGAACTACCGTCACACATAACTTTTGCACATCTATCTGCAAGTGCTCTTTAAAACTATCCAGAGAAGATATCACCTACTGTGCTTGGTGATAACAAATTCCACTCTACGATAGTTCTGGGCAAATACAAATTTTTGAACACATCAATCCTATGACACATCTTATTCTTGAAGTAGTCTATTGATACAGACCTCCGCATTGCAGCAAAATGAAGAGAGAAAAATGAAAGTGAGGTGAGGAAGCTTGCGGAACTTTCTCAAGCAAGTATGGTATGACCAAATCAGGCTGGTTCAGTGCCACAGTATTATTTTCTAGTTACAGAAAAAGTGGGCGTTGTCAGAAGACAATGGAGAAAACATCGAAAAGATACACAGTTTAAGGGACAGTGAACAAGTAGGGCACAGGTACATAGAAAGGTCCATTGTCTCTGTTTAGTATCCCAATTAGGTAACTACAGGTTTTTGGTCCATAACCCAGAGGTTTTGACGGATTTCATAATTCAACTTTTTATTTTGGCCATTTTTTTTATTTGCACGCTCGCATCAGTTTAGGGGGATCCAGAGGATGCCATCCATATTATCGAATGAATGAATGACCTTTATTGTACATTTGTGCTCAAACAAGCTAAGTACAGGTCGTAGCGCTAGTGATAAGGTACAATTTTGACAAAAAGGTATCTTATCATCTCTACATATGCTATTACATTCTAGTATGTACAAGTTCAACTTCTTCTCGCTTCTTAAAACAGTTATAAACATAAGGACAGATGGAATCAATAATGAATGGTTTATCTAGTTGCATGAGAAATATGAATTTTTCCGTGGTATTCAAGAATCGGAAATTAGGAAACATATGTTGTATATTTTCAAATCAGCATGGCTTAAGTTGAATTCTGAGACGATCGAGACAATGTTACTTGGTGTAACGTATTGCTCCAAGTCAATTGATCAACATTTTCTCCATAGTGTCCACCTGTCTATAGTTAATAACGTTACAAGAGGTTACAAGGTGCATATAAGGGTGCTCACAGTGTGGAAGATTCATCTTTTCTATAAATAATTCACACAAAGCTATGATTCATTCACCGTTCATGTGCTAAGTCTTAAGTATGAGCGGAGAATGCAGCATGCATTGGTCGGGGTGTGAACTCGTGTGGTGTAACGACAGGTGTTTGGCCAATAACTCAGGGTTTTGACCACTTAGATTTTATCATGAATGCAACTTTTTATTTTGGCCAAACTTTTTTTCTATTCGCACGCTCGCATCAGTTTAGGGGGATCCATAGGATGCCATCTATATGACCTAAGTTCAATTCTCAGACGATCGTGACAAATGTTACTTGGTGTAACTTATTGCTCGAGGTCAATTGATCAACATTTTCTTTCACTTTCATCACCCAGAACACTACATGGTGAGAAAACCAAAAAAAGGCTACACTAATTTATCCTTTTTTTAAATATAAATTCAGAGGTTTACAAACTTAAGTTTGTCGAAAACATTGTAAAAATAACGCCTTATAAAAGAAATGTAAGTTACTTCCTTGTGGCAAGTATAGTCATCAATATCTTTTCTACTGCACCTTTAGGTATGTCAGGCACTTTGCCGGACATTCGCCAGGAGGCACCTTCGGGGGAGGAGCGCCCCCTGCCAGACGACGCCAAGCATGGCAAGGAAGGCGAAGAGGAAGAGGAGGGGCGGTGTGGATTATTCGGTTTCTCACCGGATTGGCTGCAAGTGTTCAACTCGCCACGATGTCTGCTGTTCTTCATGTGCTGTCTTTGTGCCACTGAGGTTTGCATCAAGTCCGTTTCTTTCATGCATGTTACACTGCACATGTATAAATAGTAAGTCAAAATCGAGTGTATCAGCTTGCACGTGTAAGGCCAGTAAATGTTTAAAGATTGTTAGAAGCAACAGCGCACCAACGATTTCTTAACCGGGCCGGGGGGCGACATCTACTTTCATCTGAATCTTTGACCCCATTGATGACGTCAGACGTAGGCGGAAAGGCAACGGCGTCTTGAGCCAATATGGGACTTGGCGCGGTCCTGCCCGAGGTAGAAACTGACAATGTCAGAACTAATGTTCCGGTCACGGGGGAGGGGCAGACTGCCCACGGCTCACCCTCCCCCAGCCTGGCTGCAGAGCAGGGTTGTAGCCAGCACATGTCCTTCAGTCCTTTGGAGGAATTTTGCAGCTGGGGACTGAAAAAAGTTTCCCCATTCTGTCCCCTGGGACAGACAAAAATAGATATGTAAAGATATAAAAAAAAATTAAAACCCATGTGTTCTTCTTCACCAAAACAGATGCCATTGAACAGCTTAGTCTACAAGCAAACATTACACCTCACAATGCAGGAAATAGTGTTTCAGAGGGTCTAGATTTCATTTTCTCTGGGATCCAGACCCCCTAGAAATGACGCACAACGTCACGCCATGTCTTCGGTGCTCAATAGGATTCCCATTCAACATCAAGGGGACTGAAAGAAAATGATTTCAGGCTGGCTACAACCCTGCTACCAGGGTCCGGTCAGTGTGCCTACACATTCACCGTGCCAGAAACCCTAGCGAAGCAGACATGTAACGCCGTGGACTCGGGCATCAGGCAGCACCACAGTACATACAGGCAGCACGTCACCGGAACGTATAGACATGCTAATCTCCCGGTTTACTAAAGGTCCGCATTGAAGAAAGTACGTGCGTATATAAGGTTAAAACTCCGTGTACGTTTTACATGAAACCATGTCTCTAAAATATACTGTGCAACAAGCGGGATTTCAATGCAACGTTAAAAAAAACAACCAGTGTTCGCGCAGGCGCAGTACGTTCTACCAACGTATACAGGCCACGTCCCGCCTTACGTCACGTGACCAGAGAGACTAGACAGATGAAGAGGACAGAGCGATCCAGTTGAAAATTCCAACGAGTTCAATTTTGGAACTTAGCTTAGGAATCCGCAAACAGAATAACTGTTTTTAAAAATGATGTTTATTTTCTACAGACCGCCATACTTCTAGGACTGACTCCCGGTGTTATCACTACTATCGAGGGGCGATTCAAGCTCTCCAGCGCCCAGAGCGGCTTCATCATCAGCAGTACAGAATTGTTTGCCGTCTTCACTGTTCCTATCATTTCCTACTTTGGCGCGAAATCCCACAAGGTGAGGGAATGGACGAATGGAAGAAAAGCATCTTCCTACGCAGGGACATCCAACAGCGAAACCGCCTGTCTGGATGTACCCTGCTTTCTCAACCGTCACTCTTAGTTCCTTTGGAGTTCCCCCGCCCCAAACCAGCTGTCAGCCAATCAGAGAGTAGGCCTTTCAGTTTTCAAAAGCATATATTAGGGTAAGCTCATTAATATTTATAAGCAGAGCGGTCAGGAACCAAAGATGACGGTTGAGAAAGCAGGGTACATGCAAACAGGCGGTTTCGCCGTTGGATGTCACTGCGTAGGAAAGAAGATGAAGAAAAGATGTGATATGTGTTTACTCAGACTATCATTGGCCTCTGTCTCTGTTGCTGCTAGGGAATAATCAAGCACAAACACAAGTGTTACAGAACCACGATGTATTCGACAACAAGTCTCTCCAGCCAACTTTAGAAACTCCCGGGGGCTCAGTCCGCATGCGTGGACTGTTCCATTATCGTGGGACCTAAATTGTGCTAAGTAAAAATGAAACTAGTACGAGTGTCATTGAGGAAGATAAAAAGAGTGACAGAAAAAAAGTGACAATGTGGATTACACAATGTCTAGAGGAAGCTAAAAAAACTTTTTTCTTTGATATCGCTTTCCTTCAATGAGATTTACTTCTTTGAAAATGAGATAAGGATGGAGAATTTCTCGTTTGTTTACAGTGTGGGTGTAAATATGTTAAAACTCGCCCTTAGGGTCGCTGGCTGGGCGCGGGAGCTGTGTGTGTCGGACTGGGCAGTACAGTGTTTGCACTTCCACATTTTCTGGCAGGTAAAACGCTTTTATACTATATTTGTACTCTAAAAAGTACTGGAATCTACCGAAAATAATTTCATCAGGTTGGTAGATCATAACAGACATAGGAGTTTTCTTTTGCACAACCATTTTTTCTCACCTGCTGACGTTTCGATGTCTGCCAGATTTTCCAGTTAGAATCTCTGAGGAATATGTCTGACAGACATCCAAATGTCAGCAGGTGAGAAAAACTGGATGTGCAAAAGTAAATTCCTATGTTTTAGTACTGGAATCTACATTGTAGTTGCATGCACATACTTATAAGAAAATTGAAGTCGAGGAGTCTCGTTGTAGGCAAATAGCCGCTAAGCACTGAAAGGGTCTAATGAACAAACGGTGTTCGACTGTTGACAGTTGTATCATTTTGCTTGCTGTATGTTGTTTTGTGTGTGTGGGGGGGGGGGGGCACAAACAATATTTTCTGAACTTTCTTCTGTGCTATCATTTTAATGCACTCACTCTTCGAAATATTCCAAAGACAATCATTCAGTAGTTGCTTCTTTGAATATAAATACTCTTCATTGTTTTACCTGTAGGTCGTTATGTTCCCTCTGGTGGCACTAATATTTCCGAGTCAAGCAGCGCAATCTGCCATCCCTGGTCTAACGGAACAGCTGATGAACAGCAGTGCGATACCAACGGAGGGTAAGGACTGAGTTTTATCATCTTATAGGGTGCAGTGGGAAAGATTTAATGGATTATATTTGTACCTGACCTCACACTGTAGGCAATGGTATGCTGCATTTTATGAAATAGTGTTGAAGTTGTTGCAGCCATTAAAGATTTAAACTCGCCTGCTGCTAGCTCACTGTGCGTGCCTGTGGCTTGTGTGTGTGTGTGAATGTTACATATTTTTCTCCCTCTCTCTCTGTCTTTCTCTCTCTCTCTCCATCTCCCCCTCTTTCTCCTTCTAAGTCCCTCCCTCTCTCTCTCCCTCTGTCTCTCTCCCGCTGTCTCTCTCTCTCTCTATATATATAGTATATATGTATTTGTAATGATTTCTAGATATTACATACACATACCTCACCGTTTATAGGTACAGCCAGCTGGAGAATTACCTGTACGTGTTTGTCCTTGCGACGTTCCTCATGTCGTTCCTGGTGGGCCCGTTGTACACGCTAGGGGTCGCTTATCTGGACGAGAACGTGAGCAAAAAGGTGTCAGGTGGTTATGTTGGTAAGTGGAAGTCTTGCTTGACAGATCTTCTTCCAATTTGGATAAAGAGCAATTTTACCCTAGCGTTAGAAATTTGATTACACAGTCTCTTTTGCACAGCCTGGGTACCATCCGGAAAGTAGTTCTCTCCGGTCATACATACACTATATACAGTCGCTTCTCGCTCTGACATTCTTTATACACTACTCTTTATGCAGAAATTTCGCGCTGGTTGAATGTTAGCGGTATTCGCGGTGGCCGCTTCACCGCGAACTTAAAACCACCGCAAACATTTTCCATGGCAGTAAGAGACTACAGTGCATGGTGCCACCGCGAATTTAAAACCACCGCGAAAAGTCTCTGCTGTTCTGCAGAAGCGAACATAGTAGCGAACTACTACCCGGCTGGTCGACTTTAGCAGGCTTGACTGTATGCAAAACTTAGGCCGGGGACCACACATTGTTTGCCTTTCTTTCTAGGGATCCTGTATGCTTCAACTGCTATTGGTCCGGCTGTTGGTTACGTCATGTCCTCTCAACTGCTCAATCAGTATGTGAACTGGCCGGAAGTAACGAAGTAAGTGTTTCCGTTTTGTGTTTTTGGCTACGCCTCTGAGGCGAGGTCTTTTATATGACATCTGTATGAGCTTGCATCTACGTTGTTTCTGGGGAAATACAAAATGCGAAGCAGCATAAAAATGAAAGAAAGCAAGGTCAATAATGCAAAAAGTGTGAATTATGCAAAATAATACAAAAAGTCCGAATTATGCAAGTACAAAATTATTTTATTTCTATTTTTCGTTTAGGAATGTCTGTCTGTGTATCTGTTTGTATTTTCAAATATTTGTGGTCAACATAACTCAAGAACCTCTGGATGGATTACGATGATATTTGGTATGATGGTAGGTTAGGAAGACAAATGTCAAGGTCGAATTTGCCCCCCCCCCTTGTATGTGAACTTGGTACTGCAGCAGGAATTCCTATTTTTCTGTATATTTTGACCTGGATGTGCTGTGGTCTTTTTGTTTACAGTTTGACACCCAATGACCAGCAGTGGTTAGGAAACTGGTGGTTCGGATTCTTCCCTCTGGCCATCGTCGCCTTTTTGGTTGCCATTCCGGTGTTTTGTTTTCCACGAAAGCTAGCTGGTGAGTTTTGTTATATGTGCTATTTGCGATCGTTTGCTTTACTACAATTTTCTTCAATCAATGACTGTTTTGTAAAGGTAAGGTACATACCTCCCAAATTGTCGATGTCTACTACTAGCACATGTTCGTCACGGGGAATGATCATGACCTAGTCTCAATTCTCGCGAGAGAACACGAGACTATGTCAGGCTTGCGTGGATCATCTGCCCCCTTCCCCCGCCTCCTTGCGGAGAAGGGCAGGTAGGACTTGGGCAGCTCCCAGCCCTCATGCCGGTTCAGCTTCGCCCCCTCTAGCTGGATGTGGATGGCCTCCTTAATCTTTCTATATGCCTTGCGTGCTTCTAAGTCAATAATGTCTATGTTGTCTGAGATGGTCAATGATAAGAAAAATTATGCTTTTAAGCATTCTGTTACAGTGTAATATTTTCATTTTGTATTATTTTTGTCTGATGTTTCGAAAGAGTAACTATAACTGACACCCTTGATTTGTAGGTATCTCAAAGCGCCCAGAAGAAACTAAAGAGGAAGCTAACATTCCTACCAGTAAAGATGACAAAGATGGCGCCTTGGAAGAGGATGATGATGATGAGCCTACTAACCCTTTCTCTTGTGGTGCCCAAGACTTCAAAGACTTCTGGTCCACCGTGAAGGATCTTGGGAGTAATTTCTCCTACATGTCTGTATGCCTTGCAGGTAAGAATATGTATTAATATATCCTTACGTCCGATAATCGAATATAATGTTTGAATGAACATCCAGACAAATAGTTCTTCCTATTACCAGCATTTAAGATTGATTTGTGTTCACATAAACGATATGTTCGATTTGACGTTGTAATCATTTTGTGTCATCACGATCAGCAATTCTATAGTGAGATACTCGCGCTAGATCTCACTGGTACCTATTAGGTCTCGCGAGAATTGGGATCTTGAAACTTTAGTTCAGATAGGGCAATTTTTTGTGTGTGAACTCGAACCGAAGCCATCTAACTGTTCACGATGCTAATCATGGTTTTTTTTTTTTATCATGGGTATGCTTCAGAATCAATATTTGGTGCGTTTGTTTTGCAGGCTGTACTGAAGCTATGGTACTTTCCGGGGCACTGACGTTCGGACCTAAACTCGGAGAAACACAGCTTGGACTCTCACCTTCGGATTCTTCGCTCTATCTCGGTATGGATCCAAAAACGTTGCATTATTGTTTTGACAAAAGTGAAAACAGACTAAAAGTATAGTAATGACAGTAAGAAACAGTAGACAAAAGATCCTGAAATGACAATACTAAATTTAGTACTTGACGTTTAGGACCGTATGGTTAGTAGCGACACCTAGCTGCAGTTCGGGATAGGGTCATTTTAACTTGATAAGAATCAGAGGACTGATCGAAAGCTTGTTGGTGAGCGCTATATTTTTTGTGTACGGAGATAGAGTTTAAAACTGTAACATAATGGCGACTACCGTCACAGACGAACTTTCATTCAGCCCCCCCCCCCCCTTCCCACCTTATTTCTCGAATAGGACTGCTGCTGATCCCTGCTGGAGCAGTGGGCAATCTTTTCGGCGGTTGGCTGGCGAAGAAAGCTGGAGCAGACTGCAAGAAGCTAATAAAGCTTATCCTGATCGTTAGCGCAGCCTCCTTGCTCGGACACTGCGTCTTTCTCCTGTACTGTACCACGCCGGGCTCTACGACCTACCTCGCCACCAACAGGTTGTTAGTTTATTTAGAATGGTTGAGTCCCCCCCTCACTGATGGAACAGTCGACGCATGCGGACTGAGGCTTGGGGGGCACTCCGGTACGATACCATCTGAGTGAATACACATTGTCACCAAGTGCTCTACATCTGTGTGGAAAGGCGTGAGTTATTCCCTAGTATAAGAGGGATCGGAGTCCAATTAACAAATGGTAGCAGAGGGTGGTTCCAGTAGTGAAGTTCGGACTGTCATACTGGACCCCTAGTACCGTGTACGTGGTTCTGTCGACGATTCTGTGTGCAGTGTTTTTGGCGCGGATTTGACCAAAAATGGCGACGTGCGAGGGAGGCGCACGGACAAAAATTCCACAGCTTGATCTTGCAAACAAAAGCTACGAACAGTTCAGATTTGAGTTACTTCTGTGGAACAAAATTACGAATATCCCGAAGAAGAAACGAGGTATTGAAATCCTGCTGAGTCTACCGGAGGGATCAAAAGATGAGCACAAGACGAGGGAATTCTTAGGTTCAAAACTCACGGAGGAGGAACTTGCCGCTGAGAATTCATTCAAAAATGTACTTGACAAAATGGACGAGCATCTGCGAAGAGACAACACCGGCCGACTGTGGGAGGCATTCGTTGCCTTCGACAAGTACAGCCGTGGTCCGACAACGACTATCAGTGAGTACATCTCCACATTTGACATATTATATAACAAACTGAACAGAGCCGGTAATGTGACCTTGCCTGAGTCCGTCCTGGGTCTACTACTTGTCCGCCGAGCCAACCTTACTCTAGAAGAGGCCAAGCTCGTAATGACTGGAGTAGATTATTCCAAAAAAGACGTTAGTCTGTTCATGCAAGCAAAAAGCAGCTTAAGAAAGTTCAGTGACGAACTGGTATCGACACGTTCGTCTTATTCAGGCGGCATTCAGCAAGAGATTGCACATGTAACAGAAGCGGAAGTCTATCAGACATCCCGTGGCGGCGGTGCCAAATGGTCCCGAGGTTCAGAACGCGGGTACAGTGGACAGACAGGCACTGCTAGAAATCGCAACGGGCACTTCCAAGATGGCGGCGCCCATGCGTTCAGGTCAGGGAACTCCCACGATGATGGCCCCCATACATACAGATCAGGACACTTCCAAGATGGCGGCCCCCAGGCGTATAGAACGGGTCAGAAGTCTGATTATGCTGGTGAAAAGCTGAATCCAAAAGATCGTAACGGCGATTTCCTGCTTTGTCACTGTTGCGGCTCTTTCCGGCACCTGGTTCGGAAATGTCCAGATGCTACGACAAAGGAGGCCTACACAACAGAGGCTGAAGATAAAAAGTTTACGGTGATGTTTGCCCATGGTGCTTCCGAGTGCATGATGTCGGAAGGGTCAGAAGAGGATTTGTTATGTGCTGTCCTCGACTCGGCATGTTCCTCCACTGTATGCGGTCGTGAGTGGTTGGATAAGTACTTATCGGTGTTGGATAAGAAGGCACGGGTGAATGTCACACGAGACACCAGTTCCCATGTGTTCAAGTTTGGAGGGGACGAGACATTACCTTCTTTGGGAAGATACCGAATCCCTGCTAACATAGCTGACAGACAGGTGCTGATATCAACTGATGTTGTAAACCGGGACATTCCATTACTGCTGTCTTTAGATGCCATGAAGAAGGCCGGTGTGGTACTGCACACGCAGGAGGACAGGGCCACAATATTTGGTAAGAATGTCGACCTCAAGTTGACGGCATCTGGCCACTACTGTGTTCCCTTGGTGGATAAGCCACACAGGGTCAATGAGGTGTTCACGGTGACCCAGGGAACTGATACGAGCAAGTGCCATACAGGGGATAGTGCTCCGTCAGCAGCAGCACTGCCACATAAAGAGCTAGCTGCTCTCCAAGTCACGTATGCAGCACAGATTGCAAGTCTTAAGACTGATCTCCAGACTGCCCAAGTTAACATTGCTGATCTCAGGGAGAAAAATGCCACACTGACCAAAGCCAATCAAGAACTCAAATCTCTAGGTGAGCAGACAGAGGATGACGTTTCACAGTTGCAATTGTTGACTGATCAGTTGCGATATGAGAACAGCTCCATGAGAGAAGTGATAGCTACGGAAAAAGACAAAACTCAAAAGTTACAGATGGATCTAAACAGTGTCATTCTCCAGACTGACAGCCTGACAAAGAAGTACCAGGACGCGGTTGGTCGCCTTGAAAAACTGGAAAGCCGTCAGGAAAAACAGGCGATGGTAGCACAGCCTGTCATAGTAGAAACTGAAAGCCTAGAAGGCCAAATCAGTCATGAAGTCAACATAGAAGACAGCGACGAAAACGCTAACGCAGTAGCACAAGTCAGTGAAAACAGCGAAGAAGACAAGGAAGAAGTGATTGTGTTATATGTATCCGTGTTATATGTGAACATCTTTGAACCGTCATGAATTGGTCGTTGTAAACAGTCATGTGAACATCTCTATCTGCTTACGGTATATGGACCGATCAACAATTAACGAGTTATCAAGAAATGTGAAATAAGGTTATTATGTACAAGAGATGTGAAACTGCACAAGGTTGATATGTACTTTGTAGCATGCATTATCTATGTGTGAGTAGTTTTTTCTTTTTCTGAGCACAGATGTTTGTGTTGGCACATTGATATCAGTGTCGACTGTCGTGAGGAAAGATGCAAATCTGATGTTCTAAAAGCTGTGTGAGAAGCAATTGTATTACAAGAAATATGTAGAAGAGTGCTTGGTTAAGATGAAAACATACACATATGGTCAGAGAGATTATATTACCATCAGGACACTCAAAGTCAGACGGACTTTCCAAGAAGAACAAAAAGAGAAAAGGGGAAGTATTGGTAAGAAGAATGTATTGCTTTACTCTTGTGGTGATGAGACAAGACAGTATATTGTATTACTCCTGTTGTGATGAGACAATTAAGTATTGGTGAGAAGAATGTATTACTTTACTCTTGTGGTGATGAGACAAGACAGCATATTGTAGTACTCTTGTGATGAGACCAGACAGCATATTGTATTACTCTTGTGATGAGACAAGTATTTCGTATGACACTTTTGAAGAGCATTTTGTATTGCAAGTATATCGTAATACACTGAAAAGAGTATTGTTACTAGCACACAGTTGTGATGAGAAGAAGGTATTGGTTGAGAAAGTCTGATTAGAAATATGTTGGAGAAGTATATTGTAATACACTGAGAAGAGTGTTGTTACTAGCACACAGTTGTGATGAGAAGAGGGTATTGTTTGTTTTGTACTAGTATGTAGAAGAGACAGTTTACATTGATATGTTGAGAAAGTCTGATATGTTCATCTACCTTCCTAGTTTATTTAGTCTCTTTAGAACTTAGTAAGTATTAATTCCAAAAATACTTTTTGTGTAGTATTCAAAATTATGTCACCTTTATAGTTTTCTAGTTTTAGACTGCTATAGTCTGTTAACAGATTTCTTTGTTTAAACCTATATAACGTTTATGTAGAGTAGCCAAAAAAGAGAACAAAAAAGGGGGAATGTTAGTTTATTTAGAATGGTTGAGTCCCCCCCTCACTGATGGAACAGTCGACGCATGCGGACTGAGGCTTGGGGGGCACTCCGGTACGATACCATCTGAGTGAATACACATTGTCACCAAGTGCTCTACATCTGTGTGGAAAGGCGTGAGTTATTCCCTAGTATAAGAGGGATCGGAGTCCAGTTAACACAGGTAGGGCCTCCCTCCTGAGCCATTCAATATAAAGTCTCTTAACAATTTATAGTTTCCTATACGAAAATCAGAAGAAAGGAACTGTCAATAACTCAACTTCCTGTCGTTACTGACGCACAAATTTAACATACCTTCATATGAAAGATCGTCATCTCAGCTGTCCAAATAAATAAATGTCATCATAAATCTTACGGCATAGACTTCCATGAAACTAAAAAATTGACCCTTGACCTCAAAACCGCACCACAGCCCAGTGAGTAGGCCCATGTGCTAGGAAAAAAAGTCCCAACTTTATATCCCCTGATAACAACAAAGACTCAGCTTTTCGGTCCTAATCAGAAAGTAGAAACTCTCCCCTGTCATATCCACCTTTAAACTGCCGGGATCTCTACCCATTCGACCAGGGGAAAAAACACCCCCATGACGTAGTAGACTATTCCATTGACCCCGTGACCTGGAATATCTGTTGTGTCTGATAAACTACTAGTTCTACCACCTCTGAAATTTACTTCATGTCACTTCCACGAGTCTAATCTTTACAGTCACACTAATTTTCTTCGAATTGCTTTGGCAGCACAAGTTGCGCTACTCGCTGCGGCTGCGCAGATTCGCTGTACGACCCGATCTGTGACGTCAGTGGGATCGAATACCAGTCCGGCTGTCATGCGGGATGCACAAGCATTAACAAGACTGGAACCACTACGGTTGGTTGATAATCAACTTTTTTATCGTTAACCGCGCAAAATATCTGTAAGACAATAAGTTTTTTCATCATTTGATGAGGGCAAAGACCTTGATATGAGGACAGTTTGGGACAGAAATGGATGCCAATCCGTTTACAGTGACTATTCTTTTTAGAATATTTTATAAAGAGTTATATGTGAGAGGGTCATGTATGGACATCGATGTATAATATCCAGGTGCATTAATAGGGTCGGTATTTCTTATACTTAACTGCCATTACGGTTATATTGCTATCTATGTATCTCTCTCTCTCTCTCTCTCTCTCTCTCTCTATATATATATATATATATATATATATATATATATATATATAATATCAACATAATTTATTATCCCTGTAGACATACTCCAACTGCAGCTGCATCATGAAGGACGGGCTCTCCGCAAACGTCACATCCATATCCGGGTCAGAGGCCATACACGGACCATGTCCCGGGGGATGCCCCGGTTACGTCATGCCCGTGTTTCTCACCGTGTTCGTCCTGTTGAGCATGATGGCCGCCGCTTCTATGGCTCCATACACCGCGACTATAATGAGGTGAGTAGATAGAGTGGTGTCGATAACAAAAAAGAGTAGTTTAGTGTAGGGTATAGGGTATAGGGCTAGGGTAGGGTAGGGTAGAGAAGAGTAGAGTTACAGAGTAGAGTAGGGTAGGGTAGGGTACAGGAGAGTAGAGTAGAGTGGTGTAGTGTAGCGTAGCGTAGTTTAAAGTAGAGTAGAGTAGAGTAGAGTAGTGTAGTGTAGAGTAGTGTAGAGTAGAGTAGGTTAGAGACTAGTGTAGTGTAGTGTAGAGTAGAGTAGAGTAAAGTAGAATAGAGCAGAGCAGAGTCCAGTATATTGCCCTCCAGCATACCATGCCGTCGACCATGCGGACATGATATAAAATTGAATGTATGCCTTACATGTCTCCTTTTATTTTACAGACTTGTTTCTAAACCAAGGCGGTCCTTTGCCCTTGGAGTGCAGTGGACCTTATTCAGATTGCTTGGTAATTATCTCTTGTATATATCTTTTCAGTCGAATTCATACCGTTTAGTTTAAAGCCCCATTATGCAAAATTCTGGCCCCCGAAAATGAGAATATGCTCGAGAATAAAACCGTACCTGTATGTGAATGAACCAACATGGTTGGTATGTCCCGCAAAGCTTCAAGTGCCGCACTGAACTCGGCAGAAGTAGAAAATTCAGCGCCATGTTGGCTTGGGCGAGGGAGACCAGACACTGGTGGGAAAGCTCTGATTGGCGGGTTTACGGAAAAGCCTGGGCCCAGCAGGCTAGCCTGTAGGCCAGGCCACTCTTTTGGGGCCCCAAGGCTATGGATGAGGTTTTGGCAAATAATAGATCTTTTTTTAAACCTAAAACTGGGTAACTGACAATTTCAGTGCATGAAGAGTGCATTGGACAGAAGTTCACAGCTTGGTCATATCTATGGGGATTTGGGTTGGTTTACAGCAATGAACAATCAACATCCAGCACAGTAACTCCCAGGCTTAGTTTATTTACTTTTCCTTCGACTATAGCCAGTCATTTCTACAACACTTATAGTGGCTATCAGTTATGGTCCTGCATGAGAGAAACGAATAACACAAACAACATGACACATCATATACAACCCCCTCCCCCCCACATACATTTTGACACATTTAAACACATAACATACATCCATTCCTGCATCCATGCTCACTGACACTTGATGTTTGAGGCATCTGTTTCAAATTCGAAGTTTTGGCAAACAGCCCTCATCCTAGGGGACCAACTGTTGTCTTGGGTTACCACTGACCCAGTTTTTCCACAAGGAAATTTCATAAGAGGCCCAACCATCCTTTCTGTAGGCCTGACTGGAAGTCTAACCAAAGAGAACATAACTGTGTTCATATATCAAAGAACTCTGGATGCTGGTTGTTCATTGATGTACACCCCTCCCCTGTGACCTAATGTGAAAAACAGTTGCCTTCTGTACCATGCCCCCAGCAGCACCAGCAGCAGTTGTCGTTTACCCAGTTTTATCTTTAAAAATCCATTAGGCGCTAAACCCCCATTCATAGCCTTGGGGCCCAAAAAGGATCTCATGAAAGTCTGCAGACTAGCCTGCTGGGCCCGGGGTTTTCCGTAAACCCCTGATTGGCTGGCATCCCGGTGTGTCAATAGCCATATCATCTCAAATGTTTCTTGGGCCATTGACCCACTCAGTCTATATTTGCAAATGTTACATAATGGAAAATGAATGGAGCTTTGAGATTACTAACCTGAGAATGTTCTAATTAAACATTATCTTTGCAGCTTGGATTCCCGGGCCGGTCCTCTTCGGCTACATCATTGACCAGGCTTGCGTGTTGTGGCAAGAAGAGTGTGGGGTCGTGGGCGCCTGTGTCGTTTACGACAGCGGCAAACTGGGCTTGTACCTGCTCGTTTCGTCGGTGTCCATCAGGCTGGTGTCCATGGCTCTGTACTTACTGGCATACTGCCTGTACAAACCGGTGGCAGAAGAGAAGGCAAAGGCTACCCACGGAGATCAAACAATGATATAATCTTCAAGAAGTAGTTACTCAAGAAACTGGATATCGTTTTGGAAATGGTCGGACATTTCAAATACTACTACTATCCAGTAGTTTTCGTCAGTGAAACTGAAGAGATCTTGTAGGCTGATATGCAAAAGAGATCTAGTTGAAAAACAGGTTTATCCTAACTATGAATCAAGATGCAATATCTATACCCTCTCTTAAGATCTCTTCATTTTCACTGACGAAACCCACTGGATAGTAGTTGAAACGTCTGACCGTTTCCAAAACCATATCCAGTTGCTTGAGTAACTACGTTTCTCCGTATCATATTACCTGGATGTCTAGTTACCTTAACATCGACGTATAATCTTCATTTTTTTTCCTACCAACGTTTCGGTGTCTATCAGAGACCATCGTCAGGGTAGAATGGCTGGATCTACTTCTCACTGCTAGTATAGCCGTTGTAGGTGGCGCTGCGGTAGTGAGAATGTCGTAATAATATTTGGTTGTGTTGGAAAAACATCTATATGAGTATTCATGTCATACCTGCGACGTGAAAAAGTTCGATACGGGTGTTCCGGACCGGGCCATAACTTCTGTATCGCACAGGTTCGAAAGGCGTATCACACAGCCTTCCTTCGAGTAAATCGAACCATTTCAAACGGGCCAAATACGGCACGGTTGGCAATTCGAATACCTGATTCGGACGTTGGAACATTGCTGTTGCAACACTTTTTGTTCGAGGGCACCAAATTTGTTCAACTTCTGGCGCATTTCGCATCAAAACATGGGTTTTCTCAGGTGGGTATGACATAAATAAAACCGGTCCCAGCCCTCCCGCGGGTCGGGCTGATACCTCGGGTGATACGGAGTACACCGTGTTGTATTCTATATTAACCAACCTGATGAAAGTATTTACGAATGATGATTTTTTTGTTGAAATCGGTATAAATAATATACAATAACGAGGTATGATTATTGATATGTCATGTAGTGTTTAAGTTCATTGTATATCTTTTCTTTACTAACAAGGATTCGGGCAATAATTTTCAATAAAGTACTTAAGTAATTATCGTTACTAAACGCATTATTTTACGTTTTGGAAATAGAATATCTGATTGAATTTTATTCTACATCTATTCTTCCGTCTATATGTAAGGTTTGTCTATGTATTATGTTTACAATTTTTGTGGTGTGTGCTTGTAGCTATTCGAATACGATAGAGTGACGGATCCGGAATGTAAGTGAGAAGATGGTGTCCCAACAAAGGTTAGACTGGTGGGAGTGACAGGGTGTTTAGTTCAAAGGTAGTAGAAATAGTCATTTGTTAAAACTAGTCATTTGTTAAAATCTGTTATATTTTATCTGACCCTTAACTCCCTCATGACCTCAATGAAAAGCGGCCTGTTGGCCGATTTCAGCTTCTCATTAATAAATAAAGGTTCAAACAAACAAACAAACAAACTTACATTTTAGGTCATGGGGCCAATGAAGTAGGCTACCTTGGAGGTATTGTATTTGATCCGTCTGCTTTTAGCAATTCTGTATTATTTCCAGCTAGTTTATTTTGTTACTGTTGGTGTTGTGAATTTCATCTTAGATATTGTGAATGAAATGGGAATTTGAATAAAAATTGAAACATAACAATATATGGTGGTTTTATCCCCTGATTTATTCGCCTTACATTTTAGATACATTAATTGGTTAAATGATGCAATACATTATGGCAGCCATTTCAAATCATACAGTGGTTAACATTAATACGAAAGACCGTTTTACAGTAAAAAAATATCTTGATGATTTCTAACCTTGTTAGGAGCAACTCTTCAATATGCCTCACTTTTCCTGATTTCATTAGATTTACGTAATTACCCAGAATATCGTTTTCCCCTGAATCATATATAATCTTAAGTAATAGGTTATAACAGGTTGATATACCCTTTAAACAATCACACCTTATACTTTACGGTAGCCTACAAAGACAAGATTCGTCGTACAGGCCAACAGTTGTCTTTGTGGGCCACCGTCAAACGTAGCTTACGACACCAAGCGTGAAAGGCATCGTTATCTTTACTATTGAAGGATATATCCTATATGTTAGTCGAATATCTACAGAAATGTCAGGTTCAATGGCCTATAGTTACATTTTATCGGAAATGATATGTTTAAGGATATGATAAGCTTAAGAGCATATGAATTGCAGCCAAGGTGATGAATTGTAGCCAAGGTTTGGAGCGTATTTGAGATTGACAATTTACAACTATCCTGTAATGTTTATATGCACTTTGGCTTGGCCTTTTCAATTAGTCAGACTTTAAACTAAATGTTTTATATATGATAGTATATAGAATATATATCTTATAGTATATAGGATATATTTTGTACTCCTATTGGAGATTGCATAGTTTCACATATCAACGATCAATAAACAAGCATCTCACTAGCATATATATATATTCCTGACGCATCAGTTTGAAAAATTACACTTGAGCTTTGTAAATGGCGTTAGATGCTACCCCTAGTAAAACAACAAGCGTAAACATACATGCGTATATGCTTGTATCAAACATGTAGCTATGGTTCAAAAGTTGTTATTGTGTATAAAGTTGTTCATTTCAAATTGAAAATTTAGAATCAATATGCGAGAAGAAAAACAATTTTAATGCGAAACAACTCAGTGGAAAAATGCAATCAAAACACTGGTTCGACGTCATCAAATGACACTTATGTCAAGCTACTCAAGCTTTAACTTCTTTTTCTAGTTTTAGACCATTTTTCTCTTCATCATTTTCGGGTCCGTCTTCAGGTGTTGGTTTGCACACTAAGTAAGACAGGAAACATAAAGCCACGCCCACAGTTCTTAGCCCAAATCCCAGCCCAAACACGAACAGGCCCACTTTTCGGCTGTCGTAAACTAGACAGGCACCCCGTTGGCCACAGGACGTCTGCCACTGTAGGCACGCGTTGTCCATGGCGCGGCCGTAAACAATGGGTCCGGGAATCATACCTGTAAAGTGTCGTGAAAACACTCGGTCAAAACATCGTCATGCCTGTTTTCGTAAACGACGTTGAATCAATTATTTTCTTATTGAAAGATGTGCTGTCTGACATCGAAAATTTGGAGGTTTGTACTAACGTTAACAGTCACTGTAGGAAGAAAATTGGTAGTAACTGTGTACATGCGTGGCTGATGAACCTCTTCAACAATTATTTTCTTAATATCAACGACAGATCATTCGAAGATATCAATTGGCGCAAACGTGAGTTTGTAGCTTTCATCATCTTGCACATATAAAACATGGCTTCATTGCAGTGGTATGTACCAAGTGCTGCATTTTCTCATAGACAAATATTAGGGGCAATAAAACCTGATGACGTCATCCATATGACCCCCAAAAATCAGATTTAGAATTCTTTCATGCCCATCTATCAATGTTCGTTGCGGCTCCATTCTTTCGTAATTCATTAATGATAAAAAATTAGCCAATTTAAATTTAAATTTGCCAATTTAGCCGACTAAATATCTTAAAAGAGAGTTTGAAACTTCGTTTAGGAGTTACTTACCAAGGATTCGCATGAGTGTCCACTGCATCCCAAGTCCAAACGAACGTAGCTTTGGCGGGACAAGCCTGCATTGGAAAACAAATAAATGAAACCACATTACATAAAAAGCCGCTTTAGCCATTCAATGAAACTATGGCACTAACAAGGGGGAGATGTGAACGTCATAAAAAGCCATATCACATTTCCAACTGCACATGCGGAGTGTGATGTATTGTGGTCTACTATTACAGTTTAAAACCCTAACTTGTAAACCATCACATGCTAGCCACTGGATATTGTTGGTACAGTCAGGGAACGACCTTACCTATAATCCCTTCAATGTAAGGTGGCTTATCTATATTTATCAAGCACATTTTATTCAACTTTGCACCCTAGCCTATGCAGCAAATCTACCAGGCGTTGTATCAAATCTAAAGGGGATTTTTTTCAAGTTTATGGTTACGTCTTTCAATTACAATTTTAAAATTAGAGAGAATTGTTTATTTCTATAATTACCTCAATGTCACCGCCGTAAAGGGCGGTCCGGCGGTTGAACCGATGAAGCCCATGACAAACAGGGAGACAAAGAACACGGGCAGGACGTAAGATTCACACTTCCTCGCGCATGCGCCTTGGGCAGCAAATGACGTCACGTCTGTAGTGAAGTTGCTCTGCATCCCACCGGCTGGTATACAGCTGCAGTCGGAGTAAATCTGATGGACAAAAAAGAACAAACATTTAAACAAACAAACAAGTACAATGTTATCCATGACACTGCAATCTTACCTATATTATCAGTTTGGCAAGAAAACATTCATTGGGCAAGAACGATTGAGCACTTTTTAAGATCAATAGCTAAACAAGAGACAAGTTGATAGAATGTTACCAATCGATGATAAATGAAACGTTTGAAAATATTTCAAGATATGCTAATTAATTAAATGATTAAAGTATAGATAATTCAGCTAAATTTAAAAGCCTTCGCCACTTCTTTAACCAATCAATATGGCGGACTATGAATGACGTAATACTCACGTGACTGTAAATTGATATACAACAGCGCGTACTCACCATGGTACCATGGTAGTATACTAGTAGTTAAAAGCGGTACAGACAAGTGGAAATCGCTTACTGGCGAATGGATATTGAACTTTGACCTAGACCACAATGTATCACGACAGCACATCCTCACCATGAACCTTGATATGGATTGAAACAATGAGAACTCACCATGGTGGTATAGTTCAAAGCGGTACAGCCGGCATGGCAGGGAGACTGGTACTGCACACCGTTCTCTCCGCACACCGGGTCGTGCAGACTGTCTGCGCAGGCGCAGGAGCTAGAGCAGGCCATGCTGGAGAAACAAGATGGCGGTAAGGTTAGCAAACTTAGTTAGCGGCACGTGTTCACGTGTTAATAAGATCACGTGTCCGTAACTATCACGTGCACGAGTTTATTTTTTGAAGTGATTGGACTTCACTATTGATCCAGAAGAGACGACATTGGTCGTTGAAAATTTGATCTTTGTGTACTTTTGTGCTAAAAGAAAGTTTAGGTTTGTACTAATGATTACTATACCAACACAGACGAGCTTCCATATGATCGATTATAATGATTGTTCATCATATTATCTCATCAAGGATTGCACCTGTTAGAGGAAACTAAGTCGTCACAAATGTACACCCCTTTACATTCATATGTCTGTATATTAGTTTAGTTATTTTTCACAGTTTTGAAAAGCGTACATATGCATTGTGGTCCCAAATCATAGTCTAAGGCCGGGTGTGCCTAAATACCACAAACTACCACAAACGACTCGGAAATACCACAAACGACCACAAACGACTCTAATATGCAGTGTATATGGGTCAAAGACCTTGTTCGGCGCTCTGGAGACATTTAGAGTCGTTTGTGGTCGTTTGTGGTATTTCCGAGTCGTTTGTGGTATTTAGGCAGACCGTCTAAGGCCCCTTGCTGTGCTTTATCTCCTCCGACCACAACATACCACAACTGCACATGTGCACATGGCCACTATATTTCAGCCTGAAAATCAACTTACCAACGATTACCATAATCAATCCAAAAACAAATAACCAAGAAACCGTTGTATATTTGGAAGTCTCTTTGTACCATACAAATGGTTTGTAGCTCACCTGTTAACGTTGTCTATGCTGACATAAGCCTTGTGCGGCTCTGGACAGTGCATCAGGAACACAAACGCTGGTAGGCTTGAGACCACGAAGCTGACGAAAACATACAGCAACAGCCTCTTACTGTTCACTCCAATCTTCTTACTGATGAACCCGCCAAGCAAGGAGCCAAGCGCCGCTCCGGGGACCATGGACAACCCTACAAGTGAATATCGATAAATCATATAGTTTTGCACTAATCACCTCCGTGTTCACCTAATAGTTTTTCTTTTTTGCACTGTGTATGAACATGTATGCGGTCACAACATCAGCTATACCTATCTCGGATTGTTGATAAGAATTGAAGAACTTTAAAAACGTTATGCCCAAAGTCCATTACCGTATATTGTCAAGCTCTTGAACAGCAGTAAATAACTTTTATTTAGCATCTATGTGTAATGATTATTGTATCTTATAATGTTGTAAATTGGCAACAAATGTGTATAAGTTGATTGATGTATTTTACCTGTAGTGTTTGTAAAAAGAAAACTTTGTAATTGTGAATCTTACAATTCAGCCTTTTGGCTGCCAGGAGTTTTTAATCAATAAACCAGTCTATAAGAATCATTTGAGAAGATGGCGCACGTGTAGGGCACTTACCAAAGTACGTAGAGGATGACATGACGGAAAGGCCGAAAAGCAGCTCGCACACTTTTGGTGCGAAGGCGAAAAGTCCCATATATGCCAAGGCGTCGATGGACACTGAAACAACAAGAAACATCATCATTCAGATTGAATCATTCTTTAATGTATGTTAAAATTGCGCTATATTGTACAGATGAGCGTTGTGTAGCACAGGGCTAGCTATCTAGAGGTCATGGCAATGGTTCCTTTTGCTATACGTTTTCTGTGAGGTTCAAAACAAATTCCTACATCCACCTAAAATGCTGTAATATTTGAAAAAACAAATAATGGATTGCATTGATCTAGATGATAACAGATCCACGATTGGGTATTTTTAGCATTGCATATACAACCATAGAAATAGCTAAGAATAATATCTACAAATTTGTGTCGTTCTGATCAAATTTGAAAAGGAAATCTTATTATATATATTAATATATATATAAGGTCAAAGAAGTCTCTTACCTCCGAGGGTGAGTAGAGAAAAGGAGTAACTCTTGATAAGATCCATGATAGATCTTAGAAGGTCCTTTAAGCCCTCTACGGTCCTTCCCTTGGAGCAGACGCCTCCTTCGTCTTCTTCGGCCTTGATCAAGTCAGCTTTTGTCGGCAGCTCCTCTTCTTCTTCTTCCAACTCCTCAGAACCTAAAAGCATATTCAAGTAAAATTTAGAAATGAGTACCACTAACGACCTGACAGTATTAGTTATTAGTTATTGAGTGGCCCCACTACCCTCTCTTCGCAGCCTAGCCAGGGACTGAATTGCGAGGAGATTACGATAGGCGGGGCTAATTCGCATGGGTCTGAAGCTAGCTGCCATTCGGCGCCACTCAGGTAACCTCAATACGATATTAATTGTCCCAGGTCCGGCCACAGGACTGTGAGGTTTGAACCACTCACACCGGGAAGGACCCCCTCTTTTTTTGATAAATGGGGTGGGATCTTTAACAATTTAACGTCCTATACGAGGTAGGGCCCTAACCGAAGCTAACTCAATATTCATCTGAGTGAAGTGATGAAAATCGTGTTAAGTGCCTTTCCCAAGGGCACAACATGGTGAAAAATCAGCGGTTTCGAACCCGTGACTACTGTGTGGATGTAGCCCAGAGTCGTCAAATCATACTTCATTCACCCGAGAGCCATCCCTCCTTGTCTACAACATTGAACCAAGGCCAAAGCAAGCTTCCAATTCTTCAAGTATCTAACAACATCACTAAGACAGAGAATCCGCCTAACACATTGTCATTTTGCAATATTCACACAACTGATCAGGGCGGTAACAGGTTGCTTCGCAACAATGTCAGTTCGCAACAGTCAGTTCGCAACAAGGCAAGTCTTTTCGCAACAAGGTGCAAATAGTTTCGCAACATTTGAATGCAATTAATCTTGATAGCCTAATATTGTTAGAAATCGTATTCCTAACATAATTATACTCCTTCCGCATAAAAATCTTACCGGATGCGAAAGACAACCCCGGTGGCCGCGGGCAGAGGAACATGGTGGCCGCATGGACCTGACAGCCCGCTGATTTTCATACGCTGGGCGGTAGAGTTTCATACGCGTGCACAGGTACGAGTATGATTATGTTAGGAATATGATTTCTAACACTATTAGGCTATCAACTTTAAGATGAATAACATTCAAATGTTGCGAAACGACTCGTACTTTGTTGCGAAAAGACTTGCCTTGTTGCGAACTGACTGTTGCGAACTGACTGTTGCGAACTGACATTGTTGCGAACTGACATTGTTGCGAACTGACATTGTTGCGAACTGACATTGTTGCGAACTGACATTGTTGCGAACTGACATTGTTGCGAAACAACCTGTAACCATCAGGACGCTCAACAAGGCAAACAAACACGCCAATTTGTAACCAACAATACATGTTTTTCGTGCGTAAGAAAGGTTGACCTCAGCATAACCAACAATTTATAATGCACAAAAATAAGTTATTGTGTGTAGTTAGACCAAATCGCACATACCTGGCAGCTTCTTCGGAAAAGCCAATAGTGGAATTGCGACGAGGATAGCCAGAACACCCAATACAGGGAACCCAAGCCACCAGTTTCCTACCCACCGTGGGTCCCAGGGCGTAAGCCCGGCCCTGAAATAAATGAAATGGAACCGAATGAACAAAAAAAAAATCTTTAACATCATAAGCACATGTTAACATTAAAGAAATGTGCGCTGCTTAGGCCTAGGCTAACGTTACATTTTAAACTGGGGTCCTGCCGGGCTGTTTGTTGAAACGAAAGTATAGACATGTTTACGTAAAATTATACACAAATAATGCCCACGACTATTCTCTTTAGATCTTGTATAGTTTAGTGTCTTTTTTTGTACTTTTCGTTCTCGAAAGCTGGCCGGATGGGCCCTGGTCAGTGAGTGAGAGTCGGGGAGACGGGGAGAGTTAGTTAGTTAGGCCACGTTGATTTGATTATATGGATGACATCCGCGCTCGCACCAATTTTCGGCCATTTCCAAAAAAAAAAAAAAAGTTTTCGACCACACAATAAATTGTGCAAAGCAGCTGTAAAATGAGCACAAATATTCCGTAGATTGAAAAAAAAGTATCAGAAAACAGATAACTAATGCCATATATAGAATGTCAAAATGAATCTAAAGTCAAAGAATAAGATGTGAAAGGACGGAAAGAAGAAAAAAATCTATTGTTGGTTGGGGGAGGTACCAGTACAGAAAATTCAGGTCCAGAGGATCATGGTATACCATACTATGTGTGTTTAGTCCTATGTTCAACCTTCCTGGCCACTTTGATTTCATACTGAAGGCAACTTTTTTTTTTTGGCCAAACTTTTTTTTTATTCGCTCGCTCGCATCAGTTTTGGAGTTCCCGGAGGACGTCATCCATATAATCAAATCAACATGGCCTTACTTGGAATCCGTGAAACCAACGTACGTCTGACGACACACATAAAAAAGATAACCATGATTTTACATCCTGACATCTGCTCGATGGAAAAATTGACTTACGAATATCCATCCTCGCTGGGCCACTCCACATACAGGCTCAGGAGTTGGCCGATCACAAGAAAGCCGATAGTTGGGCCAACACAGGCTACTGTGTACAGGACAGCTGTGGAATGGGACAAAACATGGTACGTTCAAGACTTTAGATATTTCATAGATAGATAGATAGATAGATAGATAGATAGATGGATGGATAAATATATAGAAATTAGGTAGATAATAGATGGATATCGCTAGATAGATAGCTAGATGGATGGACATGTAGCTAGATACAAGTGTGATTGAGTGAATGAGTGGTCGAAGGAGAGTTACTGAATGCGTGAGTGAGTGAGTGAGTCATTAAAAGAATGAATTAAATGAAGAGGTACAGGGCAACGGTGATATAGGACAAAGAAACCTATTCCACTTGGGGGCGACCTCGCTGTAATCAATGTGCATACAGCCTACACTTTAACAGACCGCATAACGAATTCCATACATATGTATAAGAAACGAGTCTTAATGCGCTTGTTGTCTTTTCTGTCACATTTTCACATTTCACATTATATGATATTCCAATCATAGACCCTGGGACTACACACTTCCTATTTGTAGCGATGTCGCAGAGCGATGGTTATCTGGTAGGATCTTACTGTCTCTGTCACATTTGGCGAAAATCGATCGGAGGACGATTCTGCGGCAATCGCCTGAGCCTTATAATGATAACTTTATTGCACAACAATTTTTCAAGATTAAAAGTTTGGATTACATATGTGGCAGGGATGGTTATCAGGTGAAAAATACGCGCAACCCTCTGTTTGTCCCGATCTTCCATCGATACGCCCGAAGATCGTGGATAATGTGACAGGTTTATTAGGAACACGACTTACCAACATAAAGTCCAGAAACCTTCTTCTTGACGTTCTCGTCCAGATAGGCGACCCCCACAGTGAACATGGGGCCTCCACACAGGCACAGGAAGAACTGAGCCACCACGAACACGTACAGGTAGTTGCTCAGGTTGCTGTAGCTGTAAAAATATTCAGAGGAACTACCGTCAAAACTTTCCAAGACGATACAGTGCAATCAATGCAGAAAATTGTTTCAGAAGAAACATATGAATGTTATTCCTGAACACAGGTATATTAGAAGCCAATAGATCAGAAATTCTGGCCTCCCGCTTCCATAAAAGGTACGCGTTCCCCATTCATTCATTGATGATTATAAGTATGAACAATGCTGGTTTATGTCAACCGACCTTTGGGTGGATCCTCCACATTGTTCAGGAGAGCTGCCATTGGTCGAGGATTGGCACAGAGTGTTGGGCATCGTCGATGACGTCATGTTCATGACGTAACTTCCACCAGGTGCTTTGTACGGTCCTAGTAAGTAAGATATCACGGACTTAAACATTTATTCTACACAGTACACCAAATAACGGATATCGGAATACACCTTTCTCACGCGGCGGCCATGATAGATCTAAAACGAGTTCAATGCGGCAAACAAAAGACTGTCCATCATAATTAGAAGTCAATGATAACCTGCGAATTAGGAAAGCGACCAATAAGTGAATGGATGCAAACCCGTCAAAAATTTTCATTATTATGTTTTTGTTTTGCATCTCCCACGGGACTATGAGATCAGTGTACACTACTCTAAATTGCTACATCTTTCAGTGCATAACACTACTTGTAATATTTATTATTCCATCTTGTATTATAAAAATTGTGTGGTTTGGGGGAAAACTAAATGGGACCTGATTTTAGAAATAAGTTTTGTCTGTTTGCCTCATTGACCTCATCTTCGATCTATCATGGCCGCCGCGTGAGAAAGATGTATTACACAGCAGAAATGCTATTGTTGTAAGGTGAGAACATTTTGGTCATGTTGAATAGAAAAATAATATTTCAGACGAGTCCAATAGTAAGAACGTGCTTACTTACTATTTGTTACCAACACAATTTTTAGAATGTTGTCATCTTCCAGATAAAAGGAAACCACCCAAATTGTCAAGCATTGATTTAAATACAATCCATAAATAGTTATTGATGGAGTTCAAGATAATTTAAAGGCGCCCAGAGCAGTTTTTGAGTCTTTTGAAATTTAATTTTCAAGACATTTTTACACACAGTAAGGTTAAATAACACTATCTCATTGCATATCGACATTTATTGAGCAAAGATGAGACGTCGTTGGGTGGTGAGAACTTATTGAAAATCTGAGCGCTACACGTGCCATTATTTCAAATTTTCGGAACGCACGCGAACATGACAAATGAATCCCGAACGCTTCCGGAAATGTCGTCACTAGTTCGAATAAAGTTTCGATTTGCGAACGGGCGAATCAGATTCAATTCGCTCGATGACCTCATGCGTTCGAAAATCTCCGAAAAGTACCGACGGGAAACCGTCAGTGGCTCGATCCTGTGCTGATTTATTGTAGGATATAATAAATCAAAGGGGTCCGTTTGCGGCATGTTTGTGCGTCCTTTTAAACGCTGAAAGTACGAAATAATGACACAAATGTGGTAGAATGGTGAAGTAAATGTCAATATCGTACCGATTGTCTCATCCAGAATATCCCCAATTTTAATGCACTAAAAACTGCTCTGGGCGCCTTTAACGAATTATAACTCAATCAGCGCCATGTTGGGTCAGCTGGTAAAGAGGTCAGCTGATCGGTGCAGGTACAAAGGTCAAACGTGGCATGACAGCAAAACGTGACTACGTAGTGATACAATTATGATATAGACGAACCTTGTTCTAACATCGTGCCTTTACTCTCGTTGTTTTAAAAAAACGATAGATATCATTACTGTTAACATTTTGATTTTAAGTTATCGTTGCACAAAACTCTAAACGATGGCAGTACAGTTACGCTGCATTAGTTACGTTACTGTGCGGTCAATCTGTACCTAATTTGAACGGGATGGCGCTAAAAAGGCATTTTTGAGGATGGGCATGGGCTGCTGGCATTGTTTCTTCGCGCTGTTGGTTGACTATTAAAATCCTCAATCAACGTACCAGAGCGAGATTCGGGCCTAACTGCAAACGGTAAGGCTTTTCTCATTTTTTGAGTGTGTTTGATGCTGTTATGCTGTGTGGGATGGGGAGGGGGGCTTCGAATGATCGTGCACAGTTTTCTCTATTTGCCCGATCTGCTTGCAGAAATGATGTATGCTCAACATGATTCTGTTACTAGTATTTTTGCCGAGTTAAATGGGCTACACCTGAAACACGCTGCGCCTCAGGCTTTTTGTTTCATGTTAGTCACATCAATGACCCGAATGTTTTCCCTCGTCTACATTAGATAAACGCAATTTGGTAGCAAATAATTATGTCACGGCAGGCTTCTAAGAGCTTTTCGTGCAAATTATTCAGCCTTTTACTAGGTAATTAAGAAATAAAACAAAGTCCAAAATAGAATTTTCTAAGATTACCTGTCCAGTAGTGTGGAGATGCAAACAGAAAGGCACCAATCCCGAACATTAAGACTCCAATGCCGATCAACTTGCCCTTAAAAAGTGAATGCGAAATGACATTAGGAACACAGACAGACATAGAAAGCTATGCTGCAGTACCATGAAAAGTCGCTAGGAAGTCCAGTAATACATATAGTTTTTTTTTTTTGCTGACAGCTTTGTACTCGCCAAATTCTATATAAAATATCCATTGACAACTTAAATAGTTATGCTATCCACCCTCAAACAAACTTGCAAACAAACAGATGAGCAACGCTGAAATTCATTAACAAAGGACACGTAACCGTCTTTTTGATGGTAACTATACAAAGTAGTGAAATTTTCGTTGTTGCAATACACAGTTGTCCCCTAAAGTGTTGCTAAGCTTTCTATATATCCAAAAGACAAATCCTGAAAATGTCTAGATTTGGACACACAGTAAGTAATGTATCAGTCTAGCTGTGCTGAAGAACAGAACTCAGTTTTAACATTCCTCATGATCTCCTAATGGCTTGGTACAACTAACATGGCGGACAGTAAAAAATACATCACAATCACGTGACTACAGACAACCAATAGGGGCCAACCTTATGAGCCTTCCCGCCGATGTGCGTGATGATTGGCACCGTGATGAGCGCGAAGATCTGTGAGGAGCTGATAATGAAGCCACTCTGAGAACTCGACATCTCGAATCGTTTCTCCAAGGTAGACACGATGCCGGGGATAAACGCAAAAGTTGTGCACTATGGAAAAGAGTTTGCAGTACTTATAGTTACCGAATGGTGGCGCTGTTGTACGTTTTCTGGTTTGATACTGGGAAAAGGAAATAATGATGAAGCCGCTCTGAGAGTTGGACATCTCAAACCGTTTCTCCAAGGTAGACACGATGCCGGGGATGAACGCAAAAGTTGTGCACTACGGAAAACAAGACAATGCAGTACTTATAACCACCAAAAGGCGGCGCTATTGTACGTTTTAGTGGTTTGATGCTGGTAAAAGGGATTGATGATGAAGCCGCTCTGAGAGCTCGACATCTCGAATCGTTTCTCCAAGGTAGACACGATACCGGGAATGAACGCAAAAGTTGTGCACTACGGAAAACAAGAGAACGCAATATTTGTAACCACCAAAGGCACTGTTGTAAGTAACTTGTTTGATACAGGTGCTAGCTATAGGTAAAAGGGATTGATGATGAAGCCACTCTGAGAACTGGACATCTCGAACCGTTTCTCCAGGGTCGACACGATGCCGGGGATAAACGCAAAAGTTGTGCACTACGGAAAACAAGACAATGCAGTACTTATAACCACCAAAAGGCGGCGCTATTGTACGTTTTAGTGGTTTGATGCTGGTAAAAGGGATTGATGATGAAGCCGCTCTGAGAGCTCGACATCTCGAATCGTTTCTCCAAGGTAGACACGATGCCAGGGATAAACGCAAAAGTTGTGCACTACGGAAAACAAGAGAACGCAATATCTGTAGCCACCAAAAGGCGGCGCTGTTATGTTGTAGGTAACTAGTTTGATACAGGTGCTAGCTATAGGTAAAAGGGATCGATGATGAAGCCGCTCTGGGAACTCGACATCTCGAATCGTTTCTCCAGGGTAGACACGATGCCGGGGATAAACGCAAAAGTTGTGCACTACGGAAAACAAGAGATTGTGCTACTTATGTAGTTATAGTACCAAATGGTGTCGTAGTTTTTACTCGTTTGATACTGGGAAAAGGGGATTGATGATGAAGCCACTCTGAGAATTCGACATCTCGAATCGTTTCTCCGGGGTCGACACGATACCGGGGATGAAAGCAAAAGTTGTGCACTACGGAAAACAAGTTCTTATTTTTACCAAAAGGCGGCGCTGTTGTAAGTTTCACTTGTTTGATACTGTGGAAAGGGATTGTAAGATTGTGAGGTGTCTTTTGCAGTATTTTCAAGGATTTTTGACTATCACAATAAATAGACTACTCACATCCACATAGGCAGCGATACTCATGAAAAACAGCAGCCATCTTGAAGTGTTGAAGAACTGTAGGAAGTCAGGCGTGAAGCCGAACCAGCCGAACCGAAGACTTCCCTGCTTCTCCTTCAGAACTTGGTCCGTAGTCTGGAAGGGCTCGTATCGAGGCGTGGTGTCGAGCAGCGGCCGGGCTGTCTGATTTAGCGCCGCCTGGCGAAGATCTGGTAAACTGCTGAACATTGACATGGCTGGAAAAAATGGACGAGAGTACTGTAAGTCTTTACATGTTCGTCGCTGTGCTTTTATTTTCACAGTCTAAAATCGCGCTCCTAGCGGCCGGCCTTACCATTGCCACCACCTAGTAGGGGGTCATTAACCCCAGCCAGCGAGAGATTGTGTAAACACAGGCTATGGTAATTCTATGACGCTGCGAACATGCATCTAGTGCATCACTACTGTACTTAAGAATACTATTGGTACAATTACAGATTTAAAACAACGCGAAAAACTCTTCCCTCCACTATCGTGAAATTGGACCCACTCTAAAATAAACGAATTTACGGTATTTCAAATGTCTGACCTTGAAAATCCAATCCGTTCATTTTTTTTTTCAGAAAACGAAGTAAATCATTACGTACAATTCGTTCGATTCGATGTTCGATTCGACTTAGTTTCATGAACACAAGATAAGAAAGCCACTGGAGAGGGAGGTGGCTATCGTCAGCAAGATTTGAATCACGAAAGCTAGTAACAGCAGTAGAACAAATTCGAATCTTGCATTCTTTACATAGGCTTAGGTGGTTATACCGGTTGTGCGTTAAACATGTAGAAAATCCTTGTGCACTCAACCTGAGATAAGAAAACATCGAACCAGAATAAATTACAACAAAAGATTGGCTGTGAATGCCAAAATGCTCGTCAAGTATTTCAAAACTCTTCGGTGGAAAACGTGGGAGGAAAAGATAAAAGAAGTCGTCATAACTTAAACATGTCCACCGTCGTCGTACTGTTTTGCTTTGCTCAATTTCACCGATTTTAGGAACATGTAGCTCATAATATGCTATTTCGATTCTTACGAAAGAGAGTAAGATATTGAATTTGTTTAACATACAATGGCAAAGAGAACTAAGCGTGAGAGGAATACTGATTAATTCTGCCCTAGTCCTGTAAATATCTACATGTCCAAATAACGTTTTAAAAGCAGGTAAGAAGTTTTCTAACTGAATAAACAACAACTAAAGTTCACTGCCCTGAAGACATTTAACAAACAAAACAATGACTACATGAGGTCTTTCCACAGCTGTGCACACGGACTGCTTGTTTACCCGTCTTTCAAGGTATGTCACAAATCATGTGTCATAGGTTTAAAGCCCAGTGTGTTAACAACACACCACATGGCGGTCATTTTATCTAGAATCTCACCCGAATCTGTCACTTATGAATTCATATTAGTCTAAAACAGTTTTAACTGAGGAAATCTGATGAAAAAACGATGTGATTCATATAGGAGCTAACTAATAACACTTTCTGTGACAAATTTACACAAATTGTGCGTTCAACGGTTTAAAGCAAGAATGCATGGCAAGGAAAAATTGCGATTTAGGACCACAATGATCATGACTCGTTTTTCTTAATAGCAAAAGTAAATGTTTAACAACAGTTAACGGCTCAGGAAACGTACCCCAAACAATTGAATTATGACCAGGCAATTATGATATTAAAGTATTGTGAAATGATACGCACCAATGTGCATTGAACAAAAGTATATATCTCTGTGACATAAAACAAAGAGAGCATTTTTAAAATCACCACCTATACATCTATCGCCATTGTGAAAGATAATCCCTATTCGATGACCTATAATCACTGGATCCCTAAACAAGACAACTTTTACTTTTAGTACGTTTACTACCAGTAAAGTGGATGCAATGAAGGGTAACTTACATGTTTGGCTATCACAAAATGTATATTCTAACCATGAAAATACTCATAATCCTATAAGAAATCACGTACGATAAAGAAGTGAGTGTAAGAGAGACCTTACCTTGAACACCTGTGCAAAGACTACTGTAGGTTTTACCTTGGGCCCGGGCACGCACTCTTGTAGGTAGAGAATACACGGGTCAGCAGTTGAGGTCAACGTCCTGTTGGGCGCATCTTTTTTGGACGTGACATCATATCTTAGTCATCGAATACATCAATTAAAACTTTGGATGTTATTTTCTTTCCTGAGTCGGCCAATAATGATAAGGCCACAGCAAGTAGATTTTATGGATGGCATCAGCGCGCGCATTAATTTTTGCCTGATTTCAGAAAAAAATAACAAGATTTTTTTCTTCTGCAGGGATGGTCAACGTGAAGATAAAGTACCAAAATGAGCAAATGTGTTGTGTTGTAGCCTAATAATTGTACTTGTAGAAGTGACACTTGCGAGGTAGCCAGGACTGTAGTTGAAGAAATGCAACTTATTGGATCGTTGTAAAAGTGACACCAACATGGAAGCTATGAGTGTGGTTACCAACTTTGTTGGTGATGCCAGTCTACCACACTAGTGTCACTTTTACCACACCAGTACATGTCTTAGATACACAAATAAATTTCTTGTTGGCTCTGATACCACCTTTTGTCCCTTTAATTCTTTTACATCAGTCATCACAGCTTTATGGTGCCTATTTTTGAAAATGTAGCCATCATGTGTTTTTTTCACCCATCTTGTTTTTTTTCGCCCTATCGAACTATTTTGGCAGTCTGCAGAGGATGTCATCCATAAAATTTACTTGCTGTGGTCTAAATACATACATCGTATTGCTACCGCAAGAATGGTTGTTTAAAAGTCAGTGACCTTTTAGTAACTTTTCCTCTTGAGCGCACACATGTCAGTGTGCGATATCAATCACAATGGTTCTCCATTTCTGGCCCGGAGCATCTTTAACTCAAAGGACCCCTTGTTGTATGAAAGGGCTCGAAATTCATTGTTTGTACCGTACATTATATACAAACGTGTGTGTCCTCGATCACGGTGCTTCAAAGTTCTGCTCTTGGTGTCTTTATTATGGTTCCTTATTTTGGACGACAGGGCTCGAAACTCACTGTCTCTATCGTATACGATATATAATTCATGACAACACGATTATTCGTCTTCAATGTATGAATATTATATTAATGTCTTATATGATTGTTTCAATTATCGAACGGCAAGCACCGCAGTTGAAAAAAAAACTCTTATTTCCTTCTATCGTGAAACTAAGTCCCGCGAAAATAAGAGACCCAACATTGTGTTTGTTAAAATGTAATGTCTTTTCGAGCATGTAGACACAGAGTCACAAAGAGACTGAGGTATGTATACCAGTTTTAGACTAGAGTAGACACCTTTGAAATTGTTTCTTATTCTTTATCTGAATCTCTCATGTTACCTGCAATTAGCCCAGGGCAAGAATTTGCAACAAACTTTATATATAAGGCTCTGATCTCGTTATCCCAAACCAAAGATAGATAAGCATATTACTAATAAGTACAATGTAGTATGAACAGGTCATCTACCACGAACAACCTCTGTTTTCAAAATAAAGAACATTTAGTTGTCAAACATTAGAGGACCAGCTATATACACATTCTATACATAAACAATCATTTGTTACGTACAAATATCTCCTTCTTACCGGAAAAAAATTATTAAGACATCAAGTGTTGATTAGTTCAAGCACACCTCTAGTTGTAACACCAAATAAAACATATGTCGTATTATGGCCAAATAAAAACAACAACAACGTAAAGATTGATACACAGTTATGCATCTATATACAGATTGCTAACTGAGTTCTATGAAGGTCTTTAAAGACAAAACGTGCATGAGGAATACTACATGAAGATCTGGAATAGGGTATCCTTAGACTATCAATAAAAATGTGAGAAGAAAGAGGGTTCAATAGTTACACTAATTCAACGATATGCATTTCATCTGAAACCTTAAATGTCCCTTAACTATCATATTTCACATGTAAAGCAAAAGTAGTCCATTGTTTATAATATACATATATCATGTTCAAGATATGGCATGATTATTAAATATACTGTAAAGTCAATATTTTTTGTTCCTGCATTTATCCTGTCAAATAAACAGTTAAAATGCGAATCATACAACGATTACGTTATCAGAAAGTTACTGAATACGTAAATAAGGTTGAATACTGCAATTTGGAATCGTTTGATAATTGAATAAAGTTGCATCCAACTATTGCTTTCGCTTACTGATTCGAGTTATATTTGAATAAGCGCGAAAAATCATTTAACAGTCTAATATTCTAGATTACAAAGGAACACACGGATCATAGAACAGAACTTCTGTTACTTCTAATCTAGTGGGAGGGTGCCACAAGCTATCTGCTACGTTTGATATCCACAGAGCCACATGTTGGAAATCTGCATAATGTTGCGTCGTAGAAAAGTCTATTAATTGCTTGGCAAATACTTCTGTAGTATCATAGTCAAAACTTTTGGTAAGGCCATTTTTTGTGTTGTCAACTGCACCTTTAGTCTCTCTCTCTCTTTTTCCCTCTCTCTTTCTCCCTCTCTTTTTCCCTCTCTCTCTTTCTCCCTCTTTCTCTCTCTCCCTCCGTTAGTTTATTTCACATCACCATTGGTGAGTTTAACATCATCTGCGTTATCATATTTCTCTTCTTCAATAGCAGCATTCGGCTTGTATACCAGATAGGCGAGAGAAATGAAAGTTGCACCCACAATTCTCAGCCCGAGAGCGAGACCGAACACGAACAGGCCCACTTTGCGGCTGTCGTAAACTAGACAGGCGCCTCGTTGGCCACAGGATGTCTGCCACTGTGCGCATGCGTTGTCCATGGCGTACCCGTATATCATGGGTCCCGGGATGGTGCCTGAAAAAAAAAACAATGATAAGAAAGAACAGTTGGAATTTTCTCCTGGACTTATAACACATGATTTCTTTTAAAAAACAAACAGTTCATTCATTTAGAAGTTATACAGAATCTGTATATTTTACCGTATTTACAACCATCCAAAAACAAGCATTATACAGAACAAAATAGGCGCAAGATTACATTAATTTCAAGTTGGTGATTTGAATGCCATTATCACATAACTCTTGAAATCTGTCGTAGCTATTAGAAAGACCAAAAGTAAATTCAACTAAGGAATCGTTGACATTGAAAAACAGCCAGGTACAAGCTATAATAAAACCAGTTTCCAAACAAGCACAAGAACTGATTACAATAATTATAACTGCTTTTTTATAAGGGTGAAAAAATCTGTAACATACCGATGATTCGGACCATACACCTTTGCATCCCTAGTCCAAAGGATCTTTGCTTGGGGGGAACAAGCCTGCCGAAAGAAACAAAGACGTAGTAGTTACACTGAAGAGCAATTTCCATACCATGCATAGAAATGATGCTTACTCTAAACAAAGCATCGAACCATGCAAGCCCCTAGTATCAGCATGTTGCTACGTTAAGAGTGTTAGTCGTTATTGTCCTTGGGGTGACAAACATGAAAGATAATCAACATAGGCCTAAAGAAACACCAAGTCTGCTGGAATAAATTTATTTTTAAGATATGCTTCAGATTGGGTTTTCTCGTACCTTAAAAGCTAGGAAAATGGTCATTTTGTATGAAAACAACTTACCTAAGAATAGCAGCCATATAGGAAGGTGCCGCGAAGGCCCCCAACATTCCCATCAAGAACAGAGTAGAGAAGAACAGGGGCACTCTGTAGGCTTCACAGTCACGCGCGCATGCGCCGTGGGTAGCCAATGACGTCACACCTGAAGTGACGTAAGCAGTAGAATTTTGCTGCATCCGGGAACTTGTGATGCAGCTACAGTTTGAGTAGACCTGGAGAGGAACATAAACATTCTATGTGGAGGCAAAGATATATAAATGGGTGAAATTGTCTTTCACAGCAACATGTGACCTTCATACGACATAATTGCGAGGTTGCGGCTGCCTTCGTTACAGAATTCCTCAAGTACAAAAAGTAGCAAAATTACTACGACTCACAGTGCTTGAACATGAGGAATTGAACAATGCTGTAAAATAGGGCATCTTACAGTTCCATGTGCGCATGTGCAGTCAAGATGCATTATGGTCTAGGTCATAGCACAATATTTGCTACGTAAACAAATTTCTCGCCTTTTTTTGACGTTTGTATCAACACGAAATATGATTAATGTTAAACGTAAGATGAAAGGAAGACAGAAAGTGTAGTCTTTCGTTAGGTCTTTTCATGACAAAACGTTGGGAAACTGCTTAGTAGCGAATTGATATTGAACTTTGACATAGACCACAATGCACCACGACAGCACATCCTCACCATGAACCTTGATATGGATTGAAACCATAAAAACTCACCATGGTTGTATGGTTCAAAGCGGTACAGCCGGCATGGCAGGGAGACTGGTACTCCATACCGTTTTCACCACACACCGGGTTATACAGATTGTCTGCGCAGGCGCAGGAGTCGGCGCAAGTCATACTAAAAAACGTTATCAGCACGTTAGCATAACGGTGGGCAAACGGAGAATGTTACATGGTCAGTGTGCTACTTGTAGACATTTCATGATAACTTTAAATTTGTGCTTAAAGTGCACTTAGAATTATAGCCATAAACATTTTGTGACTGCAGTTACCTCTTGCATCTCATTCTTAAAATAAAAAAGCATGCACTCCTGAGGCGTTGGCAAAAAAAAAAAACAGCATAAAACATCAGCTGGAAAAAACAGCAACATACTTGTTGTTTAGCTGTCCGTAAGCCTTCGGTGGATCTTTGCAGTACATCAGATAAACACAAATTCCCATTCCTGATATTGTGTACATGATGAGGATGAACCGAAGCAGTTTTTTGCAGTCTACTCCGATTTTCTTGCTAATCCAACCGCCCACCAAGGAACCGATCGCAAAGCCGGGGATCATGGATAACCCTGTAAAGAAACATAGTTATTAGTTTGTATGTTTTTGGCGACGCGTCAGTGGCGGAGGCATCTTTGTAGGTACTCATGAACATGGCTGGTGCCGCCATGTTGGACGGATCCAAAATGGCGACGGGAAAGTTGACACGCATATATAGCACTACTACTTTTAAAAAAACAACTACTAGTACATATCTACTTAAAAACAACTGCTAGTATATATTTACTTCAGAATTCTATTGGATATCAGATTATTTACAAGTAATTATTATAATTTAAAGACTGACATCAAGAAAATACCAAAGGATGCTTACCAAAGTACAATGCCGATGACGTCACAGGAATGCCAAACAATATCTGGCAAACTTTTGGTGCAAAGGCGAACATGCCAGAGCTGGACATATTGTCGAAAGAAACTATAACATAAAAATGTGAAAATGAGATAATGTAAAAATAAAAATGAGTTTTATGAAGTTCATACGCATTCTATTCATTTACGTATGATAAAAGCTTTCTTTCTTATCTGATCCAACAGAAAAACTACAGCACTAAAGATGTGGAAAGGCTACATAAACACACACACACACACACACACACACACACACACACACACGCATACATACATACATACATACGTACACACATAATATATACATACATACATACAAAGTCACATACAAAACACAAACTCGGGCAAACAAGGCGATATCAACACTTCGCTTCTTTGTGGACGTTAAGGGTGGACCAACATATAATATGGAAGTTTAAAATTTAGTTTTGCACTTCAATTGTAGTTGACCAGACGAAGATCACTGCACTTCTGTTTACATATATTTACCTCCGAGAGTCAGCAGTACATAAGAATAAGACCTTGCAAGGTCCAGCAGCGACTTCAGCAGGTCTTCCAGGGCTCCTCGGATCCTCTCAATGATCGACTGGATTTGAGCTTCTTCGTCGGCCTTCGTGACGTCACTCTCGGCCGCTTTCGTAGGCAGCTGTGCCTCGTCGTCATGCAACTCTTCGGAGCCTTTCGGAAAAATCACAAAATACACATAGTGAGAGAAAGAGGAATCCAAGTAAATGAAATAGAGGGAGCAAAGGTCTTCACACCAAGGATTAGGCAGAAACTGTAAACGAAAGTTGAAGGAATAACTAAAGATTAAATGACAAGGGCTAATATGATTATAGAAACATGTCTTTGTAGACGCTGATGACAAAGATGACTGAGCAAATGGTTACTTTTTCGTTATTCTTAGAGATATGAACATGAAACATGGCATATTAAGTTATATTTGCGAACGCTAAACCTTACGAAAAGGTCACATTTGTGTTTTCGTTGCCTTTAGTAAATCTTTCTCCACATTTAAAGGCGTTATACGTATCTCTAAAACTGTCCTGTTTTGTACTGGGGATATTCCTTTTTTTTCATAGACTTCGAGGATCCTACAGTCATGTAATACAGCTTACCTGGTAGCTTGCGCGGGAACCCAAAGAGTGGAATGGCGACCAGGATGCCGAGTGTACCCAGTACAGGGAAGCCGAACCACCAGTTCCCGATCCATCGTGGATCCCATGGCGTCAAACCGGCCCTGGGTTCAATCAAAGATGTAAGAAATCAATGCACTTCCTGTCACTCTATGTAAATGTGACTAGTATACGAAAAATATAGCTGCAAAAACATAATGAATAGGTAGACCAAACACAATAACCCCCGTGTATTAGTAGTATAATTATTCATCGACCCCATGGCATATGTCTGATAGACGACTATTTCTACTAACTCTGAACGCTACTTCCTGTCGCTCCTGCAAGTCTGATGGTTACACCATCGTCCAACACACTTCCTTCCCTCTCTACTGACAGTATATTCAATCAACTACACCACACAAGAGCATAAACATCGAGACACACTGAAACATATCGTTTGTACACAAAGGCAATCAATCAATCAATCAATTAGTTAAAAAATGATGGAATCGATGGATTAAAGAAGGCATATCCCATATTTTGTAGTTACAAATACAAATTCACTTTGCTAAAATGTTCTTATTGTTACATGTCTAATCATTATTACTTACGAGTATCCATCCTCGATTGGCCACTCCACATACAGACTGAGAAGCTGCCCGATCAGGACGTACCCGATAGTTGGACCAATGCACACAATTGTGAACATTATAGCTGGAAATGTAAACAAACACAATATGATTGTGAAATAATTTCATGACTAAGCTATCCCTGTTGTTCAAGATGCAGGAGAGGTAATAAAGTTACGGGGGATGATCCATTAGTGTGAAATCATCTTCCAGCCAGGGACCTAATTTCGAAAATTTCATTAAAGGGATTGAATTGTACACTTGCAATTGAGAAAAGTTGCACAAAATAAATTAGATTTGCATTGTGACATTCCGAAGGCCCACAACCACAATATCGCAAGCAAATCCTACGCAATTTGTCGTTGTGGGGCTTCGTACAACTTACCCACGTAGAGGCCAGAAACTTTCTTCTTGACGTTCTCGTCCATGTAGGCGATCCCTACGGTAAACAGGGAACCTCCGCACTGACTTAGGAAGAACTGAGCAACCACGAACACGTACAGGTAGTTACTGAGTGCGCTGAAGCTGTAAAAAGATATCAAAGAATTATCATGAATGCTAGATTCCATTTGATTTCATTGATCACACATTTTCTTTTTTGTATTACTATAACATATGACTGTGTTAGTACTAGTTACTTCTCCTTTTTATTGATTCACTGATCATACCTCTTTTGTTGTATTATTATAACATATGATTGTGTTAGTTACTTATGTTTGTTATTTATTGATTTCACTGATCGTACATCTTTTGTATTATTATAACATGTGCAGTTCTTTCTTTGTTAATTATTATTCCATTGATCATACATTTTGTATAAGCATAGAGGAGGAGGGCACAGCATAAACCGTTAAGGTTTTTCCCTCCTCCTGCACCTTTTATATTTTATTCTCTTCTGTATCTATTATCATTTTGTATGTGCAAACTGAATAAACAAACAAACAAACAAACATTTCAACGATATCCATAGGCTGTACCAAAACAGAAAGACAACTTCCAGGATATGAAAGTGAACTTGATAGACACATGTCCATAACTGGGTGAAGATCAGGACCTTATTTGCATAATTAAGTTATAAATTCCATAATTCCAGTGTTTTCTAAAATGATTGACTTACTGACTTGACTTTCCATGACATCATCATGATAGCACATATGTAATCAATGACAGGTGGAACACATAGATAGCAAGTAAGGAGCTAATGGTCTTAATTAATACGAAAAAGTTGCAATCTCTATCAGTGGTAAATGATGAGAATTTGACACGTGACTCGTGTAAGCAGGTTGCGCGTGTATTTCCCCGTGCATGGATTACCTAAATGTGATTTGCATTATAGGCAATGAACTGTTGTAACATTTCTAAATGCTCTAAACGTGTTAGGGAGGCACTGCGCTATTTGTTAAATGTTCAATAATACAAATGTGTAATCACTGACCTTTCGGTAGTTTCGGTGGTGCATTGTTCAGTTGAACTGCCATTGTTGGAGGACTGATGGCACATCGTGTTGGTCTGCTGGGAAGAGGTCACGTTTGTTGCGTAACTGCCGGGTGCTTCGTAACGTCCTGGTAAGAAAAACACAAAATCATATCCATAGGGTCACATGATAAGTTAAGACTCAGTGGGTCAGTATTGCTGAAGAAGACCAAATGATTGGTTGGTCTGACCAAAATGATTGGTTGGTCTACATTTCGATAAGTGTTGGTAATTTGCAAATTGCAAAACCTTAATATTTTTTCTGTTCTTTTTCTTGAACAAAAACTTTGATAACTTTTTACAACGAAAAGTCTGCATAGAACACATTTGTTATATCTAACTCAGTGTAGATACTGCCACTGAATTACCTGTTAAGAAGTGCGGCGAGGCGAACAGGAAACAACCAACCCCATACAGCAGCGTTACCGCTCCAAGCCACTTCCCCTGGAAAAAAAGGGAATGAAATGGAATGATTTACTCATGATACCGCATTTAAAACAATCAGGATGGCCAGATACAGGTAATTGTGCAACATGTTGAATAGGACTACTGAGACCTTGTTGACACCAAGACTTGCGGTGTGCCTGTTTTAGTTGGCGTGACAGGAAGTGGAATTCAGAGGTGGTAGAATAAGTCGTTCGTTGGACATGAAATTCCAGACTAAAGGAATTATCGAACAAGACATCAGTTCAACAGGACGTATGACAAACTAAATATTTGTCGAAGAATCATACCATGTTCTAACAACTCCTACCTTATGCGTTTTGCCGGCGATGTGTGTTACGAATGGCATCGTGACAAGGGCAAAGATCTGGTAGGAACTGACGATGAAGCCACTCTTGGAGCTGGACATCTCAAACCGTCTCTCCAATGTAGATATGATCCCAGGAATGAATCCGTAAGTTGACGTGCACTGACGGAAAATGAGGAATAAGACGCAACGATTACTTTAATACATCGATAAAGGTTAGACATCTAGGTATGTATTAAGATACGCCAAAAACCAGTAACTCAAGCAACTTGATATGATTTTGAAACGGTCAGACGTTTTAGAGAGCATTCACTATCTTTTGTCAGTGACACTAAATATTCTAAGGTTCAGTTGTATGACAAAGTAATAAAAAGTCAGGCATGCAGTTAAAAAGACAAATAGGGTAAATATGTCATTTTTTTTATATCTGTACATTTACATTATTCTATAACTATCGGATGACCATAGCCTAGCTTATAGCCATATTTGCTAGATTTGTGAGTATACACCCGCCATTTTGAATCTGTCGCCATTTTGAATCTGCCGCCATTTTGATTCTGAGCCACCTTGCGGGGGACGCCTAAAGTTACAATGACGAGTCTCCTTACCTCAAGGGCACCAGTAAGACCCACGAAAAAGAGCAGCCATCTTGAAGTGTTGAAGACTTGAAGGAAATCAGGTTTAAAGCCGAACCAGCCGAATCGAAAGTTTTTCTCCTTCTCCTTCTGGATTTGCGCCGTTGTGTTGAAAGGCTCGTACCGAGGGGTTGTGTCGAGCAGGGGGCGGCCATTTTGGTGATGGGCCAGCTGGCGAAGGTCGGGTAAACTGCTGAACATGGACATCTATGGAAAAGCGGTCGAAGAGTGAGATTTTACGTCAAATCAGGGCACAGACATCACACTTTGGTTTCCAAAGAGTTCTTTGTTTCTTCTTCTACCTCTATATAATACAAGAAAAAAGGCCTCACGGCACATCGTATACTGGGGGAGTGCAGCTGATGTGGTAAGTGGTGGGGCACGAAAAAATAAGACATAAACGAACGAAAAAGTGCGTAAAATGAACTGAACTGTGGAACTACAGTATGTACAACTGCCATGCCTCGGCTTACAATATGGTGATTGTCAGCAAGCTCTTTACACATGAATCCAATGTACTATTAATTTAAAAGTTTGAGTTCTGATCAATGTTGACATAGATTTATTTTTCATCGATTGGTGGGCAATGGATGCTTTGTAGGAATCGCTAATGATGTAAAAGCGCTACTACATTTCGTTGCAGACAAAATGTAATAGCATATGGGTAAGCTAAGGGAAATGAGTAACGCCTTGTTCTTGTTCTTCTTCTTCTCGGTTCAGCACTCCTGCTATACTCTTTGCCAACGTCATTTCGCAACTCGATACCGTAAACAGAGGCGAAGCATAAACAATGCGAAGTAAGTGAAGAATTCTCCAAGTTGATGAAACAATAGCTAGTCTATACTCCGCATTTACTTGTGTGCTGACCACGGTTACACCAACTGGCTGCCAATCATTAATTTTAGATACAGAAAGTTCCTAACAACAAGATGAAAAGTGGATCGTATGAGATATTCAAAGGTGATACAATCGGTCTTTAAACCACAGCGCGCGGTAACATTCGTCGCGTTGCAGACAGTCGTACGATGTTAATCTCGCTTGATTTTCAAGCACGCTGTGACTGAACTAACCCCCGAATACGTTATAAGACAGTCTTTTCCCAAACAACACAGCTGAATTTTGTTCAACACTTGCAAGCATATTCCAAGAATTCATTCAGTTGACGATCGTAAGACGACCTTACCACAATGGTGACTTAGATGACGATCTTTACAAAAATGTTTGATTAAAATGCTACCTTGCTTCGATGCGCATCCCCTCCAAAATGATCTTATATATCCACTGATAACTTGTCCGTCGTTCGGCCGACGAAATCAACAAACAGCAAGACATCGACAAAATCTTGGTAATACATTTCAACTATTGCATCATTGTGTTTTCCAGCATCTTTTAAATGAAAAAAAGGCAAAGATTGAAATATCGAGTAGGGTTTTTTTTTTCGAGATAAGAATATAATTAGATATTAGAATATGTCTCTTTCTACTTAGAGATAAAATTATAGATTAGTCTAATAGAATTTCTAGAATGGTTCCTACCTTATACACCTGTTGTCAGCCGGACGGTAGAACAGAAAAGTGAGGTTGTGTGTCGGCACGGTCGCCTTTGGGCAAGGTGTATTTGCATCTGGGCCTTTCGCCAAGGGCACCTCTTCATTTGTGATTGACACAGCCCTCCTCTTGTGCAACGCTCAGCACAAACGTGTTACTACGTAGGTATCATGTGTAGCGCGATGTGAGAATCTCGAAATATCTGTCGAGTTCATTTTTAAATGTCTCGTTTATTGTAAAACCAAATGAAACTTGTTCAGTTAAATTTTAAATCAAGTAATATTTTATGCTCTCAACGATTGGTGTAAATATGCTACTGTAAAAGAATAATTATGCTAAACAAAGTTTAATATAGACAATATCTTAAGAAGCATAGTTGATTTTAAATAACAGCAAGTAGATAAAAGATATAATGTTGTAATGTAGTAAGGCTGTCAATGACAGTCAACCTGATTGTATGTTCCAGTGCAATTCAGTGCATGTGTTTGCGTGCAATGCGACACTGTAAAACTTTGTGTGTGAAATAATAAACAAAATCATCAGCATCGTCATCATCTCCATGTAAAATGGAGGTACGGTGTGTCTGTCTGACTGTCTGTCTGTCTGTCTGTAAGATACCATGATAATAAGGGTAGATCCTTTTTAAATTTTACTCCAAAAAAACTTAAGCTTCAGAAATAAATTGCATTTGTACATATACATTTGTAACGCACTTAAATCTGTCTTTCTAGTCTTCGAATCATCCTTTAAATAAACATTCATTAAAATGATCAATAAGAACGCTAAATGTGTATGAAAAGTCACCAACAATAGAACTATTTTTGATAAATTAAATCCCTCCTGTTAAAGGGCCCTGACTTTTTGTTGACCTTTCTCCTCTTGCAGGGATCCCACTAATAGGCTATTTGTCATCCTTGGTTTGAAGTTGCGCCTAAGGCATCTTTAGACACTCGTTGCATCATTGGTTGCACACGCGACTTCGCCACCTTTTGACTACTCTTACTCGATGGCGACGTTGTAGGTGGTCGTACGATTGTGTCATTGTGATGTTATGAATTTTCAATCAGGCTGTGATAGAACTAACCAGTGATAAGGATCTAAGACAGCATATTTCGTAATAAGGCAGAAAAAATTCGTACAAATGTGCACGATCATCCCTGGATCGATTCGCGATCGTACGACTATCGTACGACGCATGTTACGGGATCGTAAAGGTGCGGTTAACAGGTTGCATGCATTCTTGTCTCCTTGTGCGATTTTAAGCAAAGATTATGGTCTAATCTGCCGTTGACAAGGTTTTACAACAAGGTCCTTTCGTCATCATGAGACAGTTTGATTTTATAGGACACATGTACACTCACGAGGTCTCAAGACTTTCCTGAGGTTCTGTCCTACATCTGTTGTAAGGAAATTGTCAGTTTGTTATAGACTGGCAAACATTATTCTCACAAAGACCCTCAACTACAAGTCTATTCTTTGTTAACTTTTGTAACTGCATTACATCACTGAATAGCACGTTTTGTTTGGCAGGTAGGTTCTCTATTAAATCTTAAGAAATGCGATGTAAAATTCATTTCAACCGAGATGCCACAGTATATACTAACAAACGTTTTGCAAAAACATAATTTAACATCTGTCAATCAAGCTATCAGTTACGACAGATCCACTTCTGTTTGACCATAAGTGGGGTGAAGTCAACGCCAAATCCTTCTGGTCGCTGCTGTTTTCAGAAGCCAGTTTGCAGAGAATAAATTTTGAAAAAGCTTTCGACCACGAAACCGTTATTGGTAACTGCTGACAGATAGGTGGCTATTCAAAACAACATGCAGTAGGTGCGTTAATAAGACTATATAAAAGAATAAACAGTGACATGGAGACATCGTTGTCATGTTGTCATGTTTGTAATGCCCACTTTTAATACAAAATGTTGATTGCACTGATCTTGCTTGGTTGGGGAGGGGGCGTTTTAGAACGTAGAGTTGTGATATGTATTTAGAAAACAGCACAAAAGCGTTCTCAATATTTTGTATGACGATTCGCTGCCCTTTCCTTGACTTATTTGTAAAACCACAATTGACAGCCCGTGTCAGTACGGGTCATGTACCCTTTTAAGACTTCAGGATCTGCCTAGGGCTTCTTCAAACAAATCACACTCATTTTACCTGGGCTCAAAACAGAACCAATCTTACAGTGCGGCTCTACACTCGTTTGTGGGTGATGTTTACATATATTCCTACACTGTGCATGTATAAAGTATGCGAGGGCAGTAGTAGTTGACAGTAATACGTGTCCTGTTTGCTTCTAGTACTACAGATGCACATGCTCGGTCCCTCTTCGGGGCGTGCGTTGGCATATCCCACCTGTGATGTAAGGCATTTTGACATGTTCAGTACCCTCCGGCTAAGGCACTTACCGACAGAGACGGACCATTGTCCCTTTTAGTAAGGCACCTGTGGAGCTTTAGGCGTTTTCCCACGAACACGAATGCTGGCAAGAGTCCATTTTTGGTCACAAATATGCTGACTTCTGGCCTATGATTGAACTGTGTGGTAGCTTGAGCTGTCAGGTGTACTATTAGTGGTCATTTGAGGAGCGCAAGGCGCTTGCTGTATGATATAAGAAGTAAAATATGCTGTATATTTTATATGATACTTTTGTATGAAATATTCACTAAAGGTATCAGAATGGTGCATAGAAATGACATCTTTAGGGAGTCATACTTTTCGCTACCATTTGTTCAAATCGCTAGTTATTTTCAATTTAACCATTATGTGATTCGCGTAGAGGTATCATGGAAAAGAAAGTCTATAGTCTACTTAGAATTCGTATAAATTTTGCATCAAAATGTTTTTTATTCTTTAAATTAAGGTTGAAATCTCAGTTGCAGACTTTTAAAGTTTACTTCTTTAATGAGAACAGATTCACCTCTGATCGTCATACAAATAGAAGAGGTTGCTTCTACTATGCAACACCTGTATGTCTTGAGTAACGCAAACAAACGCCACTCTAGCCTCCTTCACCGGCCTCTCTGGGAAGCTTGGCGATTTTTTTTTTCGGGGAGTAGGTCGATTCGCGATTTTTAACCGGGAATATCATGCCGGTAAAGGAATATATGCCGGGAAAGGAATATGCACCGGAAAGCTTGTACGGGCTAGGCGAAAT
>NC_049995.1:3573631-3578504 GCF_000003815.2 Branchiostoma floridae
TGCATATTCCTTTCCCGGCATAATATTCCCGGTTAAAAATCGCGAATCGACCTACCCCCCCGGAAAAAAAAGATCGCCAAGCTTCCCAGAGAGGCCGGTGAAGGAGGCTACGCCACTCAAGCACTGCACATAATATGCAGTTGCATGTCTCAACTTAATATATGCAGGGTATGGTACCAATCACTGACTGTAGTTTGCGGTCATCTGTTTTTTATTTGTCCAAAAACAAAAAACGTACGTCATTAAGAAAACAACGCACTGAAGGTCAGATTTAAACGTCAAACAAATAGGGTCTAAGCTGTCATTTGTCTTTGACACGTGCCCAACCATTTTTGTGGTCAATGTTTTTACTTCAACCGATAGGATGTTGACCTTTGCTTTTTCGGGCTCACGAAATATGGGTGGTCGCTTCTTAGCTGGTACCGATGCTGAGTTTACATTCATTAACTTCAAAATGTTCTAGATGTATTGAAACGTGCGTTTCCATGCTAATTATATCCTTCCAATAGTCACTTTAAAGGACTATCGCTTCTTTTGAAGTCGGCGAAGGCACGATCACAGTACAAGCTTTTCACTTCAGTTTAGATTGATTGTGGTGATACTGTTTTGATATCCTGTGGACATATATGGAGAAATGAAACCCTTAACAGAAGTGCATTTTGTTGTATTTTATTTCACCATAGAGAGAAGTTTCACAAAATAGTGTTTTGCATAGACCGATAAATTTCTCGGATATTATAATATACATGTGTACATAAAAGTTATAACAGTATAACTCTAAGGGTTTATTTGTGTATCATTTTGTAAGTATAGACCCACATATGAACAAACATACCGACCGATATGTCATATCGTCTGATTTACATAACGTCCTTCCGTTACATAGCAAATATATGCACCTTGTTTTTGTTTATACGAAGTAGAACAATAACATGTTTAAAGAAAAACGTTATAATATTCAAATTCTATGATGCATCTTTTTCTTTCACATCGTTTGGACCCAAATAATTCATGCTAGATCCGCTATGTCTTACCTACACCATGTACATATTGAATACAACTTTTCTGTATTTTTAAATAACTTCATCCGAAAATTTTGAAGACCTGTCATTATTCAACATAATAAAAGTGTTTTCACTTACTCTTGGTTAGGTCATTTAAGGCTGGAATCTATTAATAAAGCATAGAAATATTGTACATTTTCTACTTCTCGGGTAATTTTTCTAGACCAAGTTCGACACACAAAGAAATGTGCTCAGATCTGTTTATTACACCCATATAGAAAAGTTATTCATCCATTATCTGTGTAAAAGAAAAGATAGGCCCTACGTACAGACCATTTATTATCAAAGGCTTATCGTATTATAATAATCGTATTACAAGATTCCTTATTGGACATAAGCGTTTTCTTTTACACAACCAGTTCTTCTCACCTGCTGACGTTTTGATGTCTGTCAGACATCTTCCTCAGCTTCTAACAGGAGTTCTGGCTTCTGCTTCTCGCCGCTATTTGTAGCCGATGTCAATGGCGCTTTCGCCAAAAGAAAACTCTTATGTCCTATGATCTACCAACCTGATAGAAATATTTTCGCAAGATTCCTTATTGCTTTGACCTGGATATTGCTCTTACATACTGGATGCTGTTGCATTTTTCCTTCATGTTGCAGAAGTCAAAGACACTACAACCGTCCTTGCGTGCCACAAAATAAGAGATAGGCCCTACGTAAAGACCATCCATCATAATTAAAGGCTTTAATATCGTATTACAAGATTCCTTAATGCTTTTGACATGGGTCATGGATATTGGTTTAACATACAGGATGCTGTTGCATTTTTCTTTCATTTTGCACAAGTCAAAGACACAACAACAAGCCTTGCGTTCCACGCTTGAAAACTGAAGTGCTTACCACTTGAGCAAACTCAGATATGATGGTCGTCATGGTGTTTCTTCCACAGTCCCGTGCGCATGTCTTCAGTGTCCCTCGGCATCATGGGCTTGTCCGTGTCACCAATCACGTCCAGGGAATGCCGGGAAGCGTTCAGGGAATGCCGGGAAGCCCGCAGGGAATGATGGGATGCGGTGAGTGACCCCATGGACACGGCAAGCTCTCCCAGTGTAACGCCATCTTTCTTTGGCGGCTCATTCGCTTCTTTTTCTTCTTGCTTCTTGAATCGGTAGGCAGCGCAGAGTACCAGGATAAGGCTCATCACACGGAGAACGAGTTGTCCGCCGATGAAGACGTAACGGTTCAGCGGAAGGTCGTAGAGGAGGCAGGAGCCTCGTTTGCCGCAGACGGAGGACCACAGCGTGCAGGTCGCGTCGATCATGGCGCCGAAATACACAGGAGACGGGATAAAACCTGTGACAAGACATGTCAAATAGATAGAATTATTGGAAATACAGAGTGAACGCAAATAGCCTTAATCATTAGCCAGAGGCCATCCTTCCCTGGGCATTTCGTTCCTAATCTCTGGTACACCCTCAGATTGGTGGGGATACAAGGGGGACGTCTCCCCCTTGCCTCACTGCTACTCCTGCCTCACTCCTAAGCTGTTTTTCTTGCCTCTCTCCTTTGTATAATTCTAGAATATCATCCACCTACCCAGCCAGAGCCGAAAGTGCGTCGTATACGACCTTTTAGTTAGTTGTGTCTCAGATCTGCTTTTTTAGGCTTGGTTGTTCACTTTTGGTGACGTGGACACTAACCATCATGTCAGCCAATCAGAGAATTGCCCAACAGTTTTCTTTAGGTTGAGCATCGATTTGCAAATAAGGGAGCTCAATGGTATTTGTGACTAAGACGTTCAACGTACACAGCGATCAAAGAGGTGCGACAATCCTTTCTGCGCCCAAACTTGTTCTTGATCAAATCTGTCTGATCCGAGGGAAGATGCAACCACCACAATGCCGAATACTGACTGAATGCATGGAGCAATGCATTGTACAATAACATTGCTTACTTACATTAATTTTCACTTAATTTTTGTATAGGTCCATTGTACTTACCAAGAAGCCTCAACATCAGCTGTTGGACACCGAATCCGAAAGACTTGGTTTCAGGCGTCAGAGCTCTGCAATGGACAAACAAGGTATTCACGGTGAGTGTCTCACTTGTGTTGAAACAGAGCTCAAATTGTATAACTGCAATATCAGTATGAAATATTGTTAAAAGAACAGTTGGTTGGAGGGTTGTATGTGCTTCTATGTGTAAGTGTATGATAGTTATAGTTTGAGCAAAGATGTTTTACTCTAATTGTTTAATCCCTAACCATTTGACTTGCTGTATCAAATTAGTGTTTCCAGTATCTAAAATCCTTGTCCTGCTTTAACCAAGGAGCTTTATCCTTGCTTTAACCACTTACCGGAGTGTCCCTATGATCACCGGAATGAATCCAAACGATCTCGTCAAGGCTGTTATAAAGAAGATGCCGACAAAGACCGGCCACTTCCCACAAGGTGGTCGACACGGCTTTGATATCGCGAAGTTCATGGCTCCACCATTCGTATTGTCTTCCTCCATGGCATCTGTTGGTTGTGGATTATACATGGTGGAAGTATCTGCTATACCGTCTTGTCGTGTTGTGGGGTTGGACGAGGTAGTTGTTGAGTCGTTGGCATCTCGTTTTTGTCTACCCGGGACAGAGGTTCCCGGCATACCTTGCGTCCACATACATCCACAGTTCGAGAAATTCTGCAGTAATATGAAATGAGATGGAAAATGTTAGAATGTGGCTGTTTGGCATATCCGTGTATGAAAGAGACCCTTTATGCAGTAAGGGTCCGTTTATTTTATTGTTTACGTATACGTACAAGATAACGACAGGCAAATCTTATCTTTATGTTGCAAGGTACTTTCCTTTCCTTTATTAATTCAACAACAGATATACACAACATCATTACCATTACGTACCCATCATTACAAACTAAGTGTCTGTACAGATTGTGTGCTAAGTCGACGTAGTCTTGAATGTGTATGGTTGTTGAGTGTAAAGTTTATTGATTCAAATTCCTAGCAGGACCCAGTGTTATGGTCTTAGGTAGGGTATCTATTCGTTATCCTCCCTTGATTTAGGTGAAAATGGGTGCATATTATAGTAAATAAAACTAAAGCCAGAGATCACAAGTTTGAGGAAAGCCACACTTCGAGCACAATAAAAAAACACCATACAAAAAAATTAGGGTCTTGCACAGCTTGTACCTATTGTGCAAAACTGGAGTGTTGCACCTAAAGGTGACTCACTGACTATAGGAAACTTACCGAGAAGCTGAATCTGCCGGGCCCCCGGATGATCTGTTCCTCGGTGCACCCTGCGTGGCAGCCCGAGAAGTAGGTGACGCCGTCCGGTCCGCAGACAGGCTTGTACTTATCCAGGGGACAGTTGCAGTCAGAGTTGCAAGATGAGATCAAGCTGATGCCTTGAAGCGTTGTCGGTTCGTTTGGATTATTCGGGCTAAAAGAAGAACATCGATCGACAATAAGCAAACGTTTTAATACAGTTTAATGATAATTTTCTGTGTATCAAGTTACATCAACTGTATCATTAGTTTTAATAAACAATATACTATGTGTAACATGATCTAAACTCTCTATCTTTTGTATGGAAGAACTTGTTATCTTTTTCTTGGTATAGGAATAAAAACGTTAACTTAACATGATGTTAATTAAAAGAAGCAAACAGCTTGTGATCAGCTAATTCCTAAGATCAGCTAAACCCAACTCTCGTGAGAGGATAGCCAGAATGAGACCACGCGAGAGTTGCATCGTTGAGGATCATGGGGATTTGTCCCATATTTGAGAACATACTTGTATCCATATGGGACCGTCACGCCTGCCATAGGAGACTGCGGACAGGTGATGAACCTGAGGGGGAC
>NC_049995.1:3578604-3582513 GCF_000003815.2 Branchiostoma floridae
GAGGTACATGCAGCTTTCGGGGAAAGTTTCATCTTCTGAATGACGATTCCAGATCCAAGGATCCCGAGTACAGAGGATGGCAGGGATATCATACATGAAAGTTGTACACACACAATAAATGCAAATGGCGATAATGGCCCCGAATTATATTTAAAAATTCATGCTACAGCTTTCATACGATATTTCTATTTTATGTGCTATTAATTCTTAGTAAAATATTGCATCGGTTCTTGACTTTTTTTACAATGCAATGTAGGTTAAATGTCTTCATCTTTGTTTTTAGACAGATAAAGACAATGTGGCCCTGCACTCAAGTTAGTAACTTATTTTAACAGTACCACATACAAAGTACAGACAGAAGGTAAAGATAGTCCTAAGTTCTATATACTTTTTGAGGCTGTATTAAAGGGTATGATATTGGAATGCGAAGCCTTTCACCACCTTTTACCTTCACAATCGAAGTTAGGTACTCATTTTTACACTTTAGTAGAGCGAGGAAAGTCATGTTAAGTGCCTTTTCTAAGGGCACAAGATCGGTGATATAATATTTCACTTTGTTTTTAGGACGAAGGACAGGGTAAAATCACGTAGCTAAAGCATCCGCTGCAACAAAGAGGTGCCTCACCTAGAACAAAGTTGGCCTTGGATTTGGGGATGCCAAACTGCATTTCCAGGTACTTGGGCATGAAGGAGAAGGCCCCGATGCCGGACACGGAGCAGACGGCCGTCATGGCCAGCAGCATGAACGTCCAGTTGGTCAGGATCGTCTTCAGGCTCTTAACCATCTCTGGAATGAATGGAGTAATGAGGGAATGAATATCAAATGAATGAAGAATGAACAAATGAACAAATGAATGAATGAATGAATGACTTCAATGAGAAAAAATTAGAAAAAATGAATGAATAAACGAATGACTTCAATGGCAGGTTCTTGCCACTAAAAGGCTATCTAATTTTTGTTGGACAGTTCACTCCCAAACCAAGCATGTTATTCCAGTCAAGAACCATGATAGGCGAAAAGCCTTCAATCAAATATATGGTCTAACCAATCATAGATGAAACATTACAAACCACGTGATGCCTCATGACAAAAACACGTGATATATCATGATGTAAACACGTGATGCATCATGATGTAGCCACGTGATCAATCATGAGTCACGTGTTATCCCACTAACCTTTGATTTGCTCCAGCAGCCCCCTGGCGGGATCCAGAAGCGGCTTTTTACCGCCGTCCATCCCCATCCCGGGGATCATCCTCTTCTTAGCGTTCAGAACCGCGGTCTCGTCTTCTTCTGGCGGCGCCTTTAGCTCTGCAGTGAGAAAAAGTTTCCTTAGAATTAGTTGCTTTAAAAAGGAATGAATGATACGCAATGCTACCAGACCTCTTCTCCATCTATTGGAGAGTTTTACACCTGCGCAGTTTTTTAGACCGATCTGTAAATAGTTGCAACTTTGGAGTTCTGCATTTGCACTGTAAAATACAAATGCACACACACACACACACATACGCACGCGCGCACACACAATATGCACACACACACAAACAGCTATACACACATACATACACACACAGGCGCGCGCGCGCAAGCACATACACACACACACACACACACACACACATGCACGCACACACACACAGACACACACAACACACGCACACACGCTCACACATACAACACACACACACCTCAGTTAGAAGTATATAAAATCCTTACTGTAAGGAAACAGGAACAGGGGCAGCGCCGCAAAGATGAGGAGCGCCCCTCCGATGAAGTACCCTAGCCACCACGCGCCCACCCACAGCGGGTTGTCCTGGCTCAGTCCGAAGGTTCGAGGGTCGATGTTCTTGTCGAAGTCCACGTAGAACTGGACTGTGTAGGCGCTCAGGATGAAGCCGAGGGGTGGACCGAGACCAAACACGATGTAAGAAGTCCCTAAGAGAAAACAGAATGGGAAAAGCACATTCAAAACTATTCCATAGTTTCAAGACTCCCGGGTTTAGTTTTCATCACGAAAGAGCAGAAATATTCATTTTTAGGTAAAGTTAACAGACTAAATTTTTTGACAGATTAACTACAGCGCTCTATGTTGATTACTAGATGTATGTGTACCATAATTGTTCAAACTACATTGGGAACTCAACCAGATATAAGAAATAGCTTAAAATGCTAGAAAATCGCACAGGGGTTAAAAATTGAGATGCCAAATCTGGTGTTTAAAAAAAACACTAAATTGCGTAAATTTTAGAATGACAATCTTGGTGCCTTTAAATAGATTTGCAGAATTTTTAAGCCTACATGCCACTGCACTATACGACATTTGAAATAAATTGCTTTTACGATGGAAACATATTTACCGATGTAAAGGGGTGCACTGCTCTTCATCACGTGATCGTCCAGGTAGGTCGTTCCCAGAGCCATGATGGGTGTGGAGCCAACCCCCATAATTATCTGGGGAGAGAGCACAGTGTGGCTTGTTATTGGGTGGCAAAAGAAGGCAACAAACTGTGAAAAATGCCGAATCCTGTAACTTTAGTCTGTGGTAAAATTTAGTTCGTCTAAAATCTGTATCTGTATCTGTATATAGCCGGTATAACCGCCGTTTGGCGTAACACACCACAAATGTGACCTATTCTACCCCCACCAGAGGCAATGGCATTATGCAAAATGATATAATACAAAATTGAAATTGCCACAAACTGGGATCCCCCCCCCCCACACACACACGCATATCCATGGGAGAAAGCTACCATTTTGATGGCCATGCCTTGTGGAGTAAAGAAGATACTAGTATCATATGCGCGAAGTTCTACAGTGACAAGGGGTACCATTCCATGGTCATGCAAGGATGCTTGCTGCATTTCTGATGTTCCTGGGCTATATAGGATAGAAATAAAGCCACGAAGCAACACTCAGCGATGACGTTGATACAATGGGAATCAGCCTCCGGGCATAAGTTTTGCAATAAAGGTAATCACTAACCTGCGCAAACACCAGTAGCGCGTACCAGCCGCCCTTATTAGTGGACTCGGTCGCTTCCTCAGCGTTACAAGTGTCATCCCTAGTTTGATTGGCAAGACACACACCCTACATGAAAATAACGAAACAATTTCATTAACCACGCAACGGCAATTAGTTCTTGTTAACAAGGATATACAAGATCACGTGTTAGCCATGTCTTCGTTTGATGGTAGCTTCTTTATGTTTTGATGTTATGGTACCGTTTCCTTCAGGCATTGTTGTATAGCTTTTATTTCAGGCATATTTTTACATCTTCGATTATTCCGTTGCGTTTCAATGCGAATTCTACGCTTTATCTGTTATGTATATATACATGTATGTTTGCGCTGTATACGCTGTTTATCTTATTGATCGAACCCTGGTAGACGAAATAGGGCTAAAAGGTATCGGAATAAAGGAATAAAGGAAAGCCTAATCTACGTGTTCGTTGGTTAGCTACAATCTCTCAATCTCCTTTACGTTGCAATGAATCTAAAAAAAGGCGGTCGCCGCCATTTTTGAATGCGCATTGCATTTAGGGAAATTGCAGACAAGATGGCGGCATCCCTGAAGTCATGACTATAAAATCAGTGACGTGCTTACTATAGATTTTATCTGAGTGGCGTTCTGCACACTTTCCGTGTCCACCTCGTACGCAGGGGTGACGAAATGTGGCATCCCAGACAGGAAACTCCCCACAGCTACAAGTAAGACTCCTATGCCTGTTGTAGCAAACATACAAACGTGTGAACTTCAAACTTGATACACGTAGCGTATAGAGATCAACTGCACTGTAGAGTTACATGTATGACAACAATATAGGTTTTGCTGCATGTAAGATAAGATATGTGCCTCTGGGGTCACTGATATTCAAAGATTCCCTTCAACCTTTCTCTATGCATTACAG
>NC_049995.1:3582849-3583186 GCF_000003815.2 Branchiostoma floridae
TGTTGACTCCCATTTTTCCTCCGTAGTAGGTGACAAACAGGACAGTCAGGGTACTCCCAATGTCAGCAGCGCTGGCGATGGTGCCCAGGTCCTTACTCTGTAGTCCAAACCTGAAACATGAAAAAGAAAAGAATAGGTGTAATTTAGAGGCATCATTCAGTCTAAGACCCTTTCTATCTCCAGCAGTGACGTCAGGAAGACACCACTTTTGAAGGAGGGGGTCATAAGTATAAGAAAGTCTATGTCGTCCCCCGTCTCCCCGTCATAGAATTTCTGATACTTATGACCCCCTCCTGCAAAAGCGGTGTCTTCTTGACGTCACTGCTGGAGATAGAAA
>NC_049995.1:3583286-3605153 GCF_000003815.2 Branchiostoma floridae
CCGACAATTTAGGGGTTAAGTTTTACAGTGTTGGAAGGAACGTTTGGCAATTTTTCTATAATGTATTCCACCAACACAGATGAACTTTCATGCTAAATCTCAATCCTTTTCCCGACCTCTTCTCAAGACTTGTGAGGATCCCAATGAGATACGCGCCGACAAGGATGTTGGAGAAGATCGTGATGCACCAGAACACCGCGAAGACCTTGGAGTTGGCTAGACGGGCTGCCCACCGTGGCTTGCAGGGGCCGATCCCGCACAGGATCTCTTCATCATCATCATCCTCCAGCTTGTGTGCGATGACGTCAGGATGTGAGGTGGGTGGCCCTGAGCCGTTCACATTCCCGTTAGCCATGCTTGGTGTGAGCCTGTCAACGACAAAACGTTCAAATGTCAAAATACATAATGACGGTCTGCATGGGTGGTCTTGGCAACTCTTGACGATGAATTCAAGAGGTACAGATACGCTTAACGGGTCCTTAACGGTTACGTCAGGAAGCCTGGTAACGCCGGTAAGATTCATAATCTTTATTTTTCTTGGAAGCGCAATGTAGGGGAGGAAATGCAACAATCCCAACATTCCTTGCAATACACGTTCCATAACACATTAGAAATGATGAGGACATTTCGGAAAACGAGTCAACTACGTTTGCTTTGAGCCTATCAACGTCCAGATGTTAAAATGCAAAATCTTATTTTCTTGGTAGCATTGTTACTTGGTAACTTGGTAACAAGTTAAAGTTAAAGTTAAAGTTGAAGTTGCCCGTGCATCTATAACAGATGCTCAGTGGTAGTTCCCATCTCCATTTCTGTAGCCATTGGGCCACACATTTGTGCAAGCCACTACAGCAGAGGGCTAGTCCGCTGGTAGTGATGTGCTTCCATACTCTTCCTCATTAGTGCTGAATGCAAGGCAAACACTCTACCCAATCGGCCATTGCACCGGTTTGGCGGCACAAGGCATAGGAGGAAATTCCAGCATTCCTTGTAACACACATTCCATAACACATGAGAAATGAAGAAGACATGTTGGAAAACGATTCTATCACGTTTTCATCGCTCAACTATCAGATCTAAAATTCCTGCCCCTTGCCAAACTCACCAGTTTTCGTTCAGGCAAACGGAGGCAAAGTTTTGAGGCCTTATAGGTGCTCACATTCGAATCGATTTCGAATGCATGCATGCTGCAATGGCGTGATATGACCATCGGTTCTTTGCTGTCTTAAAATGACTTGCAACCACTAGACCTCAAAGACGACAATACTCCTGAGACGCATACCAAGATCATAGAGCTTCTTCTTTATCTGACATTCTATCACTAGTACTGGGACAACGCGTCGCCCAGGGTTCCGTGTCATGGCATATCTATAAGGTTAGCCCAACATCCTCAGGGACTTTTAACCATTTTCCTTCAACATGGATGCATTCCTATTAACTTTGCTAGAAGGTTATATTTTGAGCGTGTTTGTCTGTCTGTGTGTCAACAGTGCAACATAACTTTCAAGTAGCCTTGGATGGATCCTGATGATATTTGGTAGGTGGGTAGCGGTGAGGAAAACATAGGTCAAGTTCAAGAAGTTGAACCTGTGAATACTAGTATAGTTTAGACTTTGTAGTCTCACTAGTAGAGATATCACACCCTAGTAGATTGTACTTAGAATCACTAGGAGATGTATCCTATTCACCCTGACCTGTACTTAGCTTGTTCGACAGCAAAAATGTACAATAAGAATTAAAGGTCTCCATTCATTAATGGGCGATTTTTGTATCTCGTGTTTTGAAACTGCTGTGATTGTTACGTGGTAGATAGCCCTTGTTCTTCAATCTTTTATTCATTTGGTTATTGATTTGTAGTATGTTATCAAAATTCATTTTATTGCATTATCTTTTAATCGTTATTGATGAATCATATACTATTATTTGCACTCTATTGAACAATATATCAGATTATTTTTGCAAAGCCTATGTTCTTATCTATCTGAGAATTATTTCATTAGTATATTTTGATTGGTGTCTGTTGAATTCACAGAAAGATGGCACAGCACGTGCTTTATAAAGCTCATCATGCACATTTTGTAGACTTCAATACTTCGCAGTTTATATATGTGTACACAAAGAAACAAACAAAAGAAGTTCTACTTATGAAAGGCTCTTATGCCATTATTTTGTATGCAAAGAGTTACGCAAGACCTTTGCATGTTGTGTAACTTTGGATGTTACACAAGGGGAGCGAACTCTTTTTTTCACATGTCGGAACTGACCTGGAACACTTTTGCTCCAGGCTATGTGGCAGCCATATTATTCCCTATAATTATAACGAGATCTTATCAGCTTGGACAGTTCCAGGTAGTTATTTACATGCGCTGCCGACGGGCAATCCTTATATAAGTATGCCAGACCAAGTGCTATATCCGATTGTTTCATTTGATACCATTGTGTAACAGCGCGATCTCTTTCGCCATACGATCATCCTATACTACGGTTGCAAACTGAGGACATTCTTTCGATGGCCGTGCATACATGTACTTCGCACAAAACTTTACTTTCCTGTGACGAAAAGGTGTGACAAGTCGTTCAGTGTAATAGCTGCTGCCGATCCGCGTGCCTGTGAATTGGGTTACGCGTATAGGTCGGTACGCGTGCGGTTATACCGGCTATAGATACAGATTCAGAAGGTTGTCTTGGATCCTTCTCAGCAATTAGTTCTGTCACTGTCTGCTTGGCAATTCCACGTGCATTAAAGGGCAAGCTGGTTATTTTTGAACGTTCCGTATACGATTTTCATAGACCCATAAGCCCAAGCATTAACAATACTTTTTTAAAGTGGCTACCTGTCTACTTATACCGTTTTCACCAAGCTCCTACTACAGATACGCTTGACTGTGTTGTTTCTTTTTCTTCTTATAATGCTTGAGGAAGGTTAAAGACAAAAGTATGACGTTTTTCAATAATCAAAGTTTCAGTTCAGCTGCGAAATAGAACGTACGTTCTATAACCCGAGGCAAAACATGTGTTAAGCCATGTTTTTAGTCCTATTGGCACTTTGTGAACAAGCTTATATACTTTATATGTCACCGATCGAAGATAAACAACGATATATCAAATTAGCGAATGTTCCTAGTTCCATGCTAATTTCTTAAATGAGACACGACCATAAGATTTCGTTTATGAAGTCTGTGAAACGAAACATTCTTGTTGTTCTTGTTGTTGTTGTTGTTGTTGAGAAGGATTGGCACCAATTAAATGACACCCTCATTATAGCTGCACTATAATTAAATCCAAATACAATTTGTTGAAAATGCTTTAAATGCTTACGTTAATGTGATCCATTCGTCGCTAGTTCTTTTTGCTAATTTTGCCCGTGCCGAAACTATCACGGCTGCAATGTACCAGAAATATGATACAGGGGTAGAACTTCGTGCATTTACAAGGAGACTAATATTTTCTAGAGCATACATTCTTCAAATGCCGTTACCATTTATCCCTCAATACAAAGTTTGGTAGCATCTAGAAAAAATCTATGTCCATAATTTCAATCTATAGGATACGACCAAAGGGGCGCTACCTTTGTAGGTGTCACAGTAAACATTGGGATTCGGGGTAATCGCGGATTATTCAAGGACATATATATTGGAAACGGAGTCTTTCCTATGGCAGTTTGGAATCGGGATATTTCTGGGACGGTCTGTGATTCTACAACATATTGAGTTAGGGTTAGGGTTAGGGTTAGGGTTAGGGTTAGTAGAGTTAGGTTTACCCCAACTCTGACACAACCTGTACTAACACAATAGTCTATTGACTTAGGACAGATCTCAATCGCAATCAGATACAAATAAACTCTAGCTTGTCATAGGACAGATTGTGAGCACAAAAGTCAAGTAGATTATCTGATTGTCCTAGGACAAATCTCAGTCCCAATCCGCCCTAGGAGAGACCCCCATTACAATATATTCTAGGACGTTCCGCGATTGCCCCAAATCCCAATCGCTACTGTGCCAATAGACAACAACAAAGGAGGCGTGGACATTCCGTTTGACTTCAGAAAGCATTTAAGTAGGATCAAAAAACTGAATAAAGGCGGGCGATTCGGAGATTAGCAAAAGCCACTGCATCTGTTATTCGCAGATTGCTATAGTGGAAACGCTGATCTCATTATTTACACCTGTCCACTAACCAACATGTGTTAAGACAACAACAAGACTTTTCCTCGGACCAAGGTCATTTGAAGAAGGGAAAGACTGTCAACAAAACAGCTTAAAGAATGCAAACACACGTAACCTGTTTTTTTTTTTAAATTCAAGAAACTGTAATCTTTAATAGTTGGTACAGTTCACATTTTAACAGTTAAATACTGTACCGTTTAAATTGATGGGAAGTGAAGACTTCATGATTACAGAAGTTCATTATTTACACATCTCTGCACACAAAAACAACAGACGAAGAAATCTGTTTTAATATCTGTTAAAAAACTATTTTTTAACCTAGCGTACTGAAGATTTTGTCATGATTTTGGACAAAAATATCTTCATCTTATGGGGATTGACGGACTGCTCTAAAATCTAATAAATAGACATCGTCGTAGCTACATGCACGGAACTTTAAAAAAACTCATACACATTGTAGAACTCGACTTGATGATCAAGCACTAACGTATTAGTTGGCAATGCCCTTTCTGGCAGACTTAGATACGAATGCACGTATGAGTTGGCAATGTCCTTTCTGGCAGACTTAGATACGAATGCACAAGCATTGCTTGATTGTATGCCTTGTCAATCCGCTTAACCAAGCCAATGATTCGAAATTACAACTGTGGAGTCAAGAGCTTTTTCTACATCAATTATTGCAGAAAAATAAGCCCGAAAGTCCTTGAAGACTGAAAGAGTTGTGGGCTATATATGTCATATAGAAGTTAGGTGAGACAGGATGATAGTTTGCGCTCTCGTAATAAAGAAAAGAAGACACAGGTAGCTCACCTGTATTTCTGACTTGTCTGCCTCGTGTTGTTTCTCACAGACGAGTGGCACAAAATACTAAGTGGAGCTCACTGTTCAACCTGCTCTGCCGCCTTATTAGCATATCTTGTTACGTCAGACAAGATTTAAATATTCCGGTCGACCGATTATCACTGGTTGTAACGACCTAGTCTAGACGCCCGGGCCAGCAAAGGTGACTTAAAAGGCCGGTAAACTATTATTACGATGCTAAACTGTGTCACACTTCAATTTCACAGACTCATGTTTGTCATGTGTGTCATGAAAGTTGCAGTTTAGTTAAAGCGACTGAATTTTTCACAAAAAAATGTCTGCATGTGTTATTTTTTTTTCGTGATTAGAATGTCTTGTTTTGCTTTGATTTTTTTTTAGGGCCCAGTTACATGTGTCGCGTCAATTGATTGGGATTGGGATTTTTGTGCATATGTTCAGCTGGAAAAATGTGACTGTCTTGTTATAAAAAAAAAGTATTAGATCCTTGTCGATGGTTGGTCCTCTCTAAGCCAGAGTTATAGCCTGTCATAGTGAACACCACATAAAAATGAAAGACCTACGACGAAGAAGACTGCGCCATAACAGACATTCTGTACTCGTTTTGTTGTCCGACATCAAAAACACTATCGGCTACAATAAACTCAACAAACTCAATAAACTAAACTCTACAAATGTGGGGAAATCGTCATAAAGTTTCATTTTCGCTTGTCAGTGTATGGAAGGAAAACCGACCTTTCAAAAAGAGATTTGCAGCGATAAAGCGATGTTCACCGTTTTCCGCCATTTTGCTTACATTAATGCTTTGGCGATTGTTTATTAATCTAAAAATTTGCAAGTTCAGGCGAAAAATTGCGCTGAATGCAATTGGTGCCACTTTGCAAACACCAGGCGCAACTTGGCGCAGTCTAATGAGATACCCTCTTTACTTGACCGCACGTACTTTCCGTATGACCTCTCATTGACGCTAAGTACAGTACATAGTTCTACCTCACGTCCCACCTCCCACGACGGTGGCACACACCAACACTGGCGTTCTTTGTTTACGGCGGAATTTCTGCAGTGTCATCCTGATCAGCACCTGGCACCACCACTGTCACTTTACCCGCGAGCGTGACATAGACAACGTTCAACCCAGTGGAATGATGCGTGCATCGCTGTGTCATCCTTACGGGCATTGACCCTTTAATTAGAGTTACCTTTTAAATCTCTAACCCACGTGTTGTAGGACTGATTTGGTCATATCAAAAATCAACTCTCATTTTTCCACCACGTGCCACAATAGATAGATAGATAGATGGTTTATTGCGCAACAATTGCATCAGTGACAATGTATGCCTATATAACAAAAGGTACAGACTTATACTACACATGAAAACATTACTAGATAGAGGTACTTCTTAAGATTGTCTTGAACACCCAAATATCTGAAGTGTCTATATAACAGGATTACTGATGCTGTATTGGTATATCTCTTTAAGGCACTTAAAACGACATTTTGTGGTGCTATTACGGCATCCGATGGAATTATTTAGAGACTTAGTGTAACTTCATTTTGTACTTAGAAGCAATTGTTATTAATAATGCGGGCTTGTTTGGTCCCGAAGCCAGAGTTCCTGGGTTGTAATCCTGTCATATTACAGAACTTGTGCTCTTGAGAATGGCACTTGACATGACTTTTCTTGTTCCACACAGATGTTAAAAGGGGTACATGATTTAGGTTGGGGAGATTAAAAGAGGAGGGGGTGGGCTCCACCTTCCAATAATGTGCCCCAGACACAACAATGTTTAACAACTCACTGTCCCTATAAATATATAGCTACGGCATCAAAAGGACCATAGGACTACCAGTACCTATTTAAGCTATACTGATTAAGCCATGATTGCTCCGGAGTTTGTTTAATGATATGCGAGCCAATACTTCCAAAGCAGATAAAAAGGATAATATTCTTTGTTGTAATGACTTCATTGTAAACATAACAAAATATACTTCTAAAGCATGTTTTGTGCTAATTCATCGAAATTCTTCATCAAATATGGTACTGTGATCAAAAATGATATAAAAGTTTTACATGGTGTTATGACTGCTTTAAAACAGAATTATAATTATATCTACTGTGTGGGTGATGTCTGTGATAAAGCAAGATAACAACCCTTATAATATCATTGAATTATGTATCTTAGCAGGTATTTTCGGTAACAGGTATTCTACGTTTGTTGACCTATGCTTTACATTTTGTAGTTACATCATCTAAAATCTGGACGTACCAATTGTCTTCGCGAAATTAGTTTTGTAACATCTTTTGTGAGTAGCGTTGACCCTACGTTTGTTGACCTATGTTTTACCTCTTTGTAGTTACATCACCTAAAATCTGGATGTACCAAATATATTCGCGAAATTAGTTTTGTAACCAATCTTTTGTGAGTAGCGTTGACCCTACTTTTGTTGACCTATGTTTTACCTCTTTGTAGTTACATCACCTAAAATCTGGATGTACCAAATATATTCGCGAAATTAGTTTTGTAACAAATCTTTTGTGAGTAGTGCTGACCCTACGTTTCTTGACCTACGCTTTACCCCTCCGTAGTTATATCACCTTTAGAAAATCTGCATTGATGTACTAAACATCTTCGCGAAAGTAGTTTTGTAACCAACCTTTTGTGAGTAGTCTTGTCCATACGTTTGTTCACCTATGTTTTACCACAGTCTGTGTAGTTACATCATCTAAAATCTGGATGTACCAAATATCTTCGCAAAAGTTAGTTTTACAACCAATCTATGGATGGCTTTCTAATGGTGAATAGTGTTGACCCAACGTTGTTGACCTATGCTTTACCTCTGTGTAGTTACATCAGCTGAAATATGGATGTAACAAATATCTTCGCAAAAGTATTTTTCAACCAAAGTTGGGTTTCTTGTAGTGACCATACGTTTGTTGACCTATGCTTTACCCCTCCGTAGTTATTACATCACATAAAATCTGCATGGATGTACCAAATATCTTGGCGAAAGTAGTTTTGTAACCAATCGTTTGTGAGTAGTCTTGTCCATACGTTTGTTGACCCATACTTTACCCCTCCGTAGTTATTACATCACCTAAAATCTGCATGGATGTACCAAATATCTTCGCTAAAGTAGTTTTGTAACCAGACTATTGTGAGTCGTCTTGACTCTACGTTTGTTGACTTATGCTTTACCCCTCCGTAGTTGTATCACCTAAAATCTGCATGGATGTAACAAATATCTTCGCAGAAGTATTTTTCAACCAAAGTTGGCTTTCTTGTTGTGACCATACGTTTGTTGACCTATGCTTTACACCTCCGTAGTTATATCACCTAAACTCTGTATGTACCAAATATCTTCTCAAAAGTAGCTTTGTAACCAATCTAGTGTGAGTCTTCTTGTCCATACGTTTGTTCACCTATGGTTTACCTCTGTGTAGTTATATCCCCTAAACTCTGGATGTACCAAATATCTTCGCAAAAATATTTTTGTAACCAGTCTATTGTGAGAAGTCTTGTCAATACGATTATTGACCTATGTTTTACCTCTGTGTAGTTACATCACCTAAAATCTGCATGGATGTACCAAATATCTTCGCAAAAGTATTTTTCAACCAAAGTTGGGTTTCTGTAGTGAGCATACGTTTGTTGACCTATGCTTTACCCCTCCGTAGTTACATCACCTAAAATATGCATGGATGTACCAAATATCTTCGCGAAAGTAGTTTTGTAACTTAACTTTTGTGAGTAGTGTTGACCCTACGTTTGTTGACCTGTGTTTCACCTCTGTGTTGTTACATCACCTATAGAATGTGGATGTACCCATGCGCACGTGTAGTGTACAATGGTGACCCGAACCGTATGCCTCCCAGTCAAACACAGCCAACTGTAGCAGAACGACCCTCCGAACTATATCGTGTAAGCATGTTAGAGAGTCTTGGACACGCATAAGATGTTGACGAAGAATGCACTCAGACTGTAATCTTACACGTGTGTCCTTGATATTTTGGGTTCGACCTTTTCGCCGTCTTCTGTTGATTAGGGGGAAGGCGGTGAATGAATGTGTACTCGTTGGCTCTACTCGTGTGTACAGAGTTTCTAGTCGCTAGAGGAATTCCTCGCCACAGTAAAGAAAAGAAAACTAAAGTGTTTGGTACCACGTCACCGTCATCGAAACTAGCCAATCAACAACTTCATCGACTCAAAGTTAAACTTTATAAAAAGGAATTAGATAAGTTCATCGAAGTAAGCGCCGGAATATTGATATTACCGGTATACCATGGTCCATCATGGTCCATCAGGAGACTACCCCACCTGTCACCAATTTTTAGAAGTCATTCACTTTTGACCTCTAAGTGACGTGTGTCATCCCAGAGTCTACCTTACTTCACCACTGTCTTGTCATGCATATCAGATGACCACTAGCGAATGTAGGTGGAAATACAAGCTCGGACATATAAATAAGGACCAGAAGGGATAGGGGCATGCCGATACGAATTTCTTAGGCCACCAGTTCACGTATTTTTCCCTAAGACTCCTCTAATAAGGATTTTGTAAAGTTTGCTCTGTTTTATACACCAAGTCGTGTATAAGAATGTTTAAAGAGAAATGACAACAGCCATTCATTGACATCTAGAGGCAATTCAGCGTTAAATGAATTTATTTAGATCGATACTTATGAGCTTCTCATAAAATCTAATATGGAAGGTATAACAGCTCACTAAGAATTATTCTAATTCATAAACAATCATCCTAGAATATATAGATAGATATGCGATCCTTACTTAAAACTATCATAATTCAGAGGGAATGATATTGATATATATTAGAACGTAATCTTTAGAACTATGGTTGAAGACAGTTACGACATAAGTAACGTTAAATTACATTGAAATAATGCCGCAAGTAGTTTTAAGAGCAGGTATGTTAAAATGGTGAAACCTAATAGTTACCTTATTTTGAACGCCCGTCCAGTTCTAGTCCCAGAGTATTAAACTGAGGTGAAGGACAGAATGCCAGTAGACGCTATATGAACTGAGGTTTCAAATAAAAAAAAGATTACTTTTTTTTACTCAATGGTCACCACGTAACAAGGCCATGAAGGCCACTTATCAGATATGTGATATAGCGATCCAAGCAGTAAATGATATCCATTAACCAATAGTAGACAACGATCTTTATGCAGGGAGTATTAGCAATATCAATATATATCTATGTCAATAATAGGTAAATACATCAAACTATAGATTTAAAGTTATCAATGATTTATAGATTACTAGAATATCCCTAAAGACTTAAAGCTACTATATTCTATAGATAGATAGACTATACTCTATAGATAGATAGACTATATTCTATAGATAGATAGACTATACTCTATAGATAGATAGACTATATTCTATAGATAGATAGACTATATTCTATGAATTAAAAATAACTTAATATTCGGGACTGAACAGACAGTAGCCTACTTTTTAAGACTGATAAATAGATAGATAATGGGATTAAAATGTTATCATATTCAACAACCAAAATTGTTAGCGCTTAATGTTAACGTTACACAGATTACTGCATTTTACTAGTACTATAGAATCAAATGTACGTATTGTTTTATTGTTTTTCAAGTCAAACTCTTCAGTGCCAATTCGTATCTTTAACAATTCTATGGCTTAAAATTTGAATTTAAGTTTAGATCAACTTCAAGGTAATACTCTTTAGGGAATGATGATAAATATAGATCAATTTAACAACTAGGTTATTACATACATGTATTTCTATCCGTTGCAATTCTTCTTATCTACGAACTCCTTCAGACAAAACGCATTTTGTCGCTATTTTCTTCATTTTCTTCACTTACGGTTTGCTGCCCTTCGGCAACCTCATCATCAGCAGACTCATCTATTTCGTCTGAGTTCACTTCATCATGTTGGTTTTCATCCGGAATGGTGGAGTGATCCGGGTGGACTTCGGCCTCCACAACTTCCGTCGGTTTGACAGCATTTTGCGGACTTCCTGTATCGGCTTTGCTGGACCCTGGATCCGATACTGCTGCTGGAGCCTGCATCTCTTGGTTGTCGTCATCTTGAGGATCTCCGTCGACTGCCCGCGTGACTTGGTCATCTGCAAGCTGCAGCATTTCCTCTACAGCATTTGCTTCGTCGTTAGCTTCATTAGCTGGTTGCTCTTCATGATCATCACTTGTTGAAGTTTCTTGAAAGTTAGTAACCGTTTGGGAGCTTTCGGGTTCCACGTGCTCTTCAAGGCTGGAGGTATTTCTTGACATGTTGTCAGGCGTGTCGTCATTTACAGCACTCGTCTCGTCGCTGGTTCCATTACCATTGGCCAATTGCTTTTCGTGACCTGTTTGGATCTCTTGAGGGTGGCTATCTTTCTGGGAGGTTTCATGTTCCGCATTCTCTTTCATACTGGCGGTATTTGTTGAAATGTTGTTTGGGTTGCCGTCTTGGACTTTTGGAGATGCGTTTTCGTTTGCGGGTAGTTGTTCATCAGTCTTCGGAGCATCCGAATTTGAGGTTTCAACTTCTGCACGCTCTTCCTTGATAGTAGCATTTGTTGACTGGTTCTTTGGAGTTGCGTTTTCGTTTTGAGATAGTTTTTCGTCAGTCACCAGAGCATCAGAACGGGACGTTTCACGTTCTGCAATATCTTCCATGCTGAAGGTATTTGGTGACGGGTTGTTTGGATTGTCGTCTTGAACCACAGTGACTGGAGTTTCGCTTTGTGGTGGTTGATACTCCTTGATGTCGGATGTATCTGCAGAAAGGTTGTTTGGATTGCCGTCTTTGACTACTTGGGTTGCATTTTCGTTTTGAGGTACCGGTGGCTGTTCATCGGTCTTCAGGGCGTCCGTATATGCTGGTGGGTCGACATTCGGTTGGGGGGTGTTCGGATTTTCGCCACAGGCTACTGGGGTTACAACAGTTACTTCAGATTGCTGAGACACTTTGGTGGGTTGTTCCGAGTCTCTCGCAACGTTGTTGTCTGAAGCTTTATGCGAGGTGCTTTGGATCACACCAACCATCCTCAGCGATGACATTGATGCTGCGAGTGACCCCATGGATGTTGCGATGTCTCTGGTCGTGAGTCCACCGACTTTGCTCTTCGGATCGCTCCTCTCGCGTCGCCGAAACATCCAGGCAGCGAATAGCGTCATGACGATCTGCACGGCCTGGATGCCCTGCAATAGCCCGAAGAAGCTGGTTCGTAACTTGCCGAGGTCGTAGAGAAGACAGGCGCCCGTGGAGCCACAGATGGAGGACCAGAGCGCGCACGTGCTGTCGATCATAGCTCCGAAGTAGATCCCTCCAGGGATAAAGCCTGCGCGGAAGGTAGAAACATATGATTATATGAATATATGACAAATAAACCAATAAAACAAAAACAATGATTCATGATCTGGGACAGACAACAACTAAACGCAACATAGTTAACTTATCTTTCTCCTCTACAAACGTCTCAACAACTGTCTGCTGTCTTAACTGATCGCTACAAAAGGGCAACTTTACTTTTCACTGATAGGAGACAAACACGTTGTCGAATCGTCTGTAGACAAGAAAAATCATGGTTTGTATCCATGAAAAGTATGTAAAATTGATGTCAACCCGATAAAATAATTGATTGACATTTGGTTGTAAAAAGTAACAAGTTTATATCACACATTCTGTTTTACTAAATATCTCATGTATACTCATAGCGCGTATGTTGCTTTACATGAACTTACCCAAGAGTCTCATCATTAACACAGCCACTCCCATCCCGAATGATTTGGTCTCAGGTGTAAGGGACCTATTGGGAGAAACAGCAAAAAGAATGTTGTTACAATGCTAAAACGTTGTCTTTTACAACAAACATGGTGGCGATCCCTAATTACGGTCACGAAGACACAAAAATCAATTTACATTTTCACAAGTGAAAACAAGCTAAAGTGTATCTTTTACTAGTAGCCTTGACTGAAATTAAAATAATTAAAATCATTACACGATCGATTGAAACATAATTCAGATACCACCGTATATTAACCATGCATGCGCGGACATTGCAGAAATACCTCTGGCCTGAATGCGTCGCCAAAAACGTACCTTAAAGTCGCAAGTAGCAAGGGAACCAATGCAGAGCTGGCGAGAAGAACGTAAGCGGCGAAAGCAGGAACGAAGCCAGTCATTAGCTTTTTGCAGTTCTGCGGGCACGGGACTCCAATTGCGAAGCTGGGCATCTGTATTTGTGGCATTCTTTTAGGAGGGGGACCTGGTGGTTTTCCGGGACCCTTGTCACCTGACGCTGGGTTGCTGTCTTCCGTTGGATTGCCACCTTGCGTTGGGTTGCCACCTTGCGTTGGATTACCATTTTGCGTTGGATTGCCACCTTGCGTTGGATTGCCATTTTGCGTTGGGTTGCCACCTTGCGTTGGGTTGCCACCTTGCGTTGGGTTGCCACCTTGCGTTGGGTTGCCACCTTGCGTTGGGTTGCCACCTTGCGTTGGATTGCCATTTTGCGTTGGGTTGCCACCTTGCGTTGGGTTGCCACCTTGCGTTGGGTTGCCACTTTGCGTTGGGTTGCCACCTTGCGTTGGGTTACCACCTTGCGTTGGGTTGCCACCTTGCGTTGGATTGCCAGCTTGCGTTGGATTGCCATTTGGCGTTGGGTTGCCACCTTGCGTTGGGTTGCCACCTTGAGTTGGGTTGCCACTTTGCGTTGGGTTGCCACCTTGCGTTGGGTTGCCACCTTGCGTTGGGTTGCCACCTTGCGTTGGGTTGCTATCTGACGTTGGAGTGTCACCTGGTCTTGGGTTGCCACCCTCTGTTGGGTTGCCACCTTGCGTTGGGTTGCCACCTTGCGTTGGGTTGTCACCTTGCGTTAGGTTGCCACCTGCTGTTGGGTTGCCACCTTGTGCTGGGTTACGACCTTGCGTTGGGTTGCCACCTTGCGTTGGGTTGCCACCTTGCGTTGGGTTGCCACCTTGCGCTGGGTTGCCACCTTGCGTCGGGTTGCCACCTTCCGTTGGGTTGCCACCTTGTGTTGGGTTGCCACCTTGCGTTGGGTTTCCACTTTGCGTTGGGTTTCCACTTTGCGTTGTGTTTCCACCTTGCGTTGGATTGCCACCTTGCGTTGGATTGCCACCTTGCGTTGGGTTGCCACTTTGCTTTGGGTTCCCACCTTGCGTTGGATTGCCACCTGGTCTTGGGTTGCCACCTGGTATCTTTGCCCCATCCGGTTTTCCTGGTCTTCCAGCCTTTTCAGCAATCTTCATCAGAACTTCCAATGGCAGACTTGCAAGGCAGCTGCAACTCGAGAAGTTCTGTAGACAATGATGGGCAAAATACGTCTTTGAGAACATTTGTCTACAAATAAAAGAATAAAATGCACCAAGCAATCTTGTGGCTATAAACGTTTAAGAAATTTACGGATGTTTCAAGGACTGTACTAAAAGAGCAAAAATTTATTAGAGTGCGGCATAAAGCGCTGTGTGTAAAGAAATTGTAATACAATTGTAGCAAACAAATGTAAGCCCTACATGTTTTAACAATTTATGCCTCTGTGGCCGATCGGTAATGCAACCCCACAGCATGGCCATCTGGATCCAATGCCATGGATCCATTGGCCTGAGTTCGATCCCAGGGTCGGCTGAACTCGGACATATTGTAAGGGACCGCATTCGTCTGTTTGAGGGAACGTAAAATGGGGTCCCGTGTTGGAGGAGGTGCCTCATTACTCATAAAAATACCTATTTGGCTACAACTATACACTATTTAAAGTCTAATACTTATCCAAGAAGAAGCTGCTCACCGATAGACGGATCCCCATCGGGTGCACGAAGGTCTGTTTGTCGGTGCAGCCTGCGTGGCAGCCCGAGAAGTAGGTAACACCGTCTATCCCGCACACCGGGCTGTACTTCTCCAGGCCGCAGCTACAGTCTGAGTTGCAGGGGGACAGCAGGGCGATGTCTCCGGCCGTGATGTTGGGGACGTTCGGCATGTAGGGGCTGTGGTAACGACAGAAGGAATGGGGATGTGAATGGAATGCCAGAGACGGCGGAGGGTACCGACTTCGAAGCATGTCTGACTAGCTACCAGATCCACATGCCATAAACTCCAAGGTTATTTTTCTAAAGTTTGTCAAAAACATTACCTCTTCTAAAAGGAACAATGCATGGTCGTAACTTTTTCTCGCCTCGACATGTGAACATTGCCCATGGTGCATGATAATGGGTACCGTATGATAATGGATAGCACTGCGTTAGAAGGTTTGAATTCGTACGACGTGTTTGTTATCACCAAATAGGAGCATCTTCTCTGGATAGTTTTAAAGAACGCTTGCAGATAGATGTGTAAAAGCTAGGTGTGACAGGTCGTTCAGTGTAATATTACCAACTGCTGCCGCGCGCCGCGTACCTGTGAAGCTGGACCGGTGTGTTACGGCGAAGGGCGGTCATACCGGCTATATTGCTAGAAATAGATACAGATAGAACAGTTACCTGTAACCGTATGGTATGGTGACCCCTGCCATGGGAGGTTGTGGACACTTGATGTAGTGTAAGGCGATACTGGGGATCAGGGACAGAGTGGTGTACATCGCTGCCAAGTACAGACTCTGGCGAGCTGTGAGCTTGAACTTCCTGATGACGAGTCCCGAGCCCAGAATACCAACAATGGTAGATGGTAGGAGAATAACAGCTGCAGAATAAAAAGAAAACTGACGCTACATCATTTTCAAAAAGTATAATATTTTTCAACGATTTTGGCTGATCAGAACTTAACAGAATAGTAAGGTTTTCATTCACAAGCAATACATATGTATAAAACACAGTCGACGTACGTTCCGGTGACTGATTTAATCACAAGACGTTTGGGACCGCATTGTAAACAGCGACCCCTAGCTGCAGTTCAAAGTAGAATGAGTCAATATTGCCTTGAGAATGTCGAATGTGATTGTGAACATATTGCAGTGTATTGGTTGTGAATATTGTTATCCAATTATACATCTTTCGTTACTCTACTTTGCATCATCTTTCGCTGCTATACTTAACACAGATAAGGTGTTTTAAGCAAGTTTCTGGAAGACTGTTTTTCTTCTTTGGTGTGTTGGTATTAGGCAATATGCATACAGATCATATCTAAAATGACTTGTATCTTCATTACCGGCTGAGGAAATAGAAATACATTCGTTTACCGATCAGAAAGTTGGCCTGGACTTTGGGGATGCCAAACTGAGTCTCTATGTACTTGGGCGTGAATGACGATCCTCCCCAGGAGTTGATGTAAGCAACGAGAGCGGTGGCGGAGCACAGGAACGTGGAGTTGGTGAGGATCACTTTTAGGCTAGACATCATTTCTGGATAAGAAAAAAAATCATAAAAATGAAATTCAATATGGAATGCATAAAGAAAACCTATCAATACAAAAAAATAGACAGACAGGCCAAAAACTGCACCTCCCCGTGCCTTTTTCACAGACCCCATACCCTGGAACGTCTTTTATGTAATATGATAAGGACTAGTTCTGCCGCCTCTGGACTTTACTTCCTCTTACTTCTGCTATTCTTACATTTGACATTTGCTATCGTTCCACTTGCTTCCTGTCACTCTATTGACGGACAGCATATTCAAATAACAAGGACAGAAGAAGGGTTATGATACCTTTCAGCTGCACCAAGAGACCACGAGTAGAGTCTATCACTGGCGGGCCGCCTTCCAGCTCGGTGATTGACAGCATTTGCGTCGTCTCTTCTGTGTCGTCATCGTCGTCACTCTTAATGTTTGATCGTGGTTTCTTCATGGCTATGGGGTTTGAAAGGCAACAAGTGCAATATACAGAGTTTGATAATGTCAATAGATAAAGAAATGCAGATGGAAGAAAGCATCAATTTCCATTTTAGATATCTCTTTTGTATGGAAGGTTTCATGTGTAGAAAAAACTCCTGGCACTTTTGACCATTTGCTGACGTCACGTATCCGCAAGATCACGTGTTACCAAAATCACATGTCTGTAACTCTCGCGAGTTTACGTTCTAAAGTGATTGGTCATCAGTATTGATCCGGAAGAAGGCGACAGTGGCCGTTGTGAAGGCGACAGTGGTCGTTAAAAATTTGATCCATGTTTACCCTTGTGTTGAAAGAAAGTCTAGTATTCTGTTGTGATTACTACCATCACATATGAGCTTCCATGAAAAATTAAAGATGTCTGTAAAGCACCAGACAACATACCAGGAGGGAAGAAGAAAACGATACAGGCCGTGACGAGCATGGCGGCTGCGGTGAGGAAGAACCCCGTCCACCAAGCTCCCACCCACAGCGGGTTGTTAGGCGTCAGCCCTAGATACGAGGGGTCGATGCCCTTGTCCACGTCCACGTACATCTTGAGGAGGTAGGAGCTCATCAGCATCCCCACCGCTCCTCCGGCGACAAGGATGCTGTAGCCTATCCCTGAAAATGTCAAAACATAAAATATTACTTATTACCTCATTGAAACGGCAGAAACATTAACAAGATGATGGTGGCCACCTAACACGAATGATTAGAGGGGTGGGGGTATTGTTTTCGGTCTGTGTATCTTTTTGTTTGACTTTATGTCTGCCCTTATTTATTTCAATGTGTAGAGTGACAGGATGCAAAGCGGAAGATGGACTGTGACTGGATATTGGAAGGTTGGGTTGGCTCGGGATCAAAGTTGGTCCCACAGATTGAAAGGAAAATGCATAGACGGAATGAGCCAGGATTCCACGAGGAATAAAACAGTAAATGTAGTGTATTCAATGGAAGTATGAAATCTTGCCATGTCCAGACCTGTACTGTCCGTGTCTCAGAGACCTTGAACTTTGACATTTTACCCACAATGCACTGTACAGCGCATGCGCAGCTGGAACCATAAACAGCCTGATATACAGGCAAGTGAACTCACCAAAGTACACAGCCGTGCTCTCCTTCCTCACGTGATCATCGATGTACGTCGTTCCCAGGGGAAACAGAGGAGCGGATCCCATTCCGAAAACGATCTGCAGTGATACGAGAGACCGCTAGGTTATATGAATTGGTTGTAATACGTTCATCATATGATTTACCCATAACCAGTATGGCTAAATTAAAATGGTTCTCGGCATGATTCTAACTAAACAATTTTCTCCCCGTCCCGATAATTTTTCTTTGATGCTTTGAGGGTTTTGGTGATCGTTCGAAATAAATTTACACATATAGCATAATATAATTTGGCACTATAATTTTTACCATAGCTATTACAAGTTTGTTGTTGTTGTCGGAGCAACGCGCCGAAATTGTAAATCATCAGTTCCCTTCTTCTAGGCATTTTACAATTATAAAGCAGAAATCATTAGTTTCCTCCTGCTGCAGTAGAATTTTTTGTTTAAAAATCAACAATAACACACCGTGACCAGTGAACAAGGTTAACAGTTGTTGTGGTACGTACCTGACCAATCAGAAGAAGCACAAACCAGCCGCCCTGTGCCGATACTGCTGCGGCCTGCTCAGCTGTACAGTCCGATCTCGTCTCGTTCACAAGACAGACGTCCTGGTAAATTTTAACAAGAAATGTACAGCTAAAGGACTGTGTGTATCATATAATCACTATGAAACTTTTGCACAAACACAGGTACGTACACGCACACACACACACACACACACACACACACACACACACACACACACACACACACAGAGCCGTCTCCAAAAAATGGTATTCGATTTAAAAACGTATATGACATGAATACATAAAATTCATTTTCATTTTAATGTTCAAGCAGTCAAGAAAATAAACAAAGAGGTGGTGATATGAAATGTAGCAATCTAGCAAAATTTGTTCGAAAAATTACAGCAACAGGTTTTAAGAAACAGATCGATGTAATCAAAACTCCAGGTATTATTTTATTATGTTAAGGATCAGTGACAGCACTATCAAGTGCCCGGTAGTAAAATAAAATGATTGACAGGTCGTACCTTTGGTGTCTGCATGCTCTGATTGGCTACGCTCTGAGGGTCGATGTCGTACGCAGGCGCAATGAAGTGAGGCAGGCCAGACAGGGCACACCCAACCGCCATGACTAGCAGACCCACTCCTGAATGTTACAAACAAATCAAAGTACTATTATTAGATAAAAGACCACAAAAATCACTAGTAATTTGAATAAATTACAGCACGAAACCTATCTTGTTATGTATGATCTAAATCTTCTACATACAACGACGCGGATATAAAGAATGCCAGATGCTTATGTACGAGGCAAATGTACCGCTAGTTCACTTTTATCCGCCGGGTAACCTATATCCGTTGGATTAAAAAACAGAGTATTTAGGGAAGTCGAATTGTGGTTTCAAATTGCAACATTTTCAATACAATGCAGTTTGAAACCACCGTCCGTCGACTTGATATCCCTAAATACCCTGTTTAAAAATACCTTGTTTTTAAACACAACGGATATAGGTTGCTCCGCGGATAAAGGCGAACTAGCGTTACACGTGAAAAAGTAAAGTGACACGGATATACGCGAACACCACTGAATGAAACAGAAAGAAATATGAAAAATCCCACAGATGAAAAGGATCATCTACATGTATCATAATTATTCCATGACAATTGTGGCAACCATGTGGTGTAGATTGGTTATACATAATAGGCTGTATAAGTACATGAGAGAAATGCTTATATAGACAATGATACTTCTTCCATGCGCATTACCTATTGTGTATTTCACTAGTACTTCAAATTACTCCATGTACAATAGTAGCTTAGATACTCTGTTGTTGACAAATGTATTATTTGTTTTTTACTAATAAAGCCTTGAAAAAAAAAATCTTTTAAGAAAAGTTCTATCATAATGAAAGGTATAACCCTCACATTTAAAAACTTGCCAAAGAAAGAACGTCTATAGACTTTTGGAAAGGAGATAAAGTCGTACCTATGTATTTTGGCCTGCTTGCCCCGGGTTTGCCTCCATAGTAAGTGACGAACAGCACAGCCAGCAAACTCCCCGCGTCAGTGCCTGCCGCTAAGATGCCCAAATCACTGCTTTTCAGTTCAAACCTAGAGATATAAAACGTAATAGTTAGGTGACATACGCAAGTTGGTATCTCACCGCACTTGGGACACCGGTGCGGCACTGCGGGGTTCGTTCACTGTGGCACTGTTGTGTTATTTTATTTTCGAATTTTATAGTATAAGAGATAAAGAGACCTCTAACCTTTTCTCAAACAAACATATTTGATGTATTCTGCAACTAAATCTTCTATTCTTTTGATATTTCAACATCTAACTGTTCTTTCGCCCTGTCACAACTGTTAAAAACTCATTCTATCTGAGGATCTAATAGCAGTATTAGGTCCCTGAATGCATCAAAATAAAAGAAATAAAGAGGGCTCTAACCTTTTCTCGATGGTGGCCAGTACCCCGTTGAGGTAACCTCCCCCTCCGGCTGTGTTCAGCAGCAGCCCGATGCACCACACCACGGCAAACACCTTCGGGTTAGCCAGGAACGATGCCCACCTACGGAAAAACAATATTATATTCCGTCAGATACATTAATGACATCAAAACAAAACATACTCCCAAAGTCTAAAACTAAATATAGTATCATTTTCTCGTTTGAAGAGATTAATGATTAAATGTCCATGATGATTTTCAATATCTATTGCTTTTCGATTAAGAAACATGAGTTTGAAAATATTCATTGTCGCTAGACTTAAAAATAGTACATTCTGAAAGTAGAGGTGTATATATAGGCCATCATAAATGAATGAGTACTACTAGTATTCAGCCTTCGATGTAAATCAAACGAAATAGACTAATTGAACTAATTTGAAACCATGTAGGACTTGAAAAAATGAAATACAGGCAAATCAAAGGAAGAAAATTTGAACTTTATATAAACCATATTCTCCAGGACCTGAAGAATACCACATTTTCTTACCTTGGTTTGCAACACAAAACCCCACACCTCACGTCCTCCCCTTCCTCGATCTCTACTACTTCCACATCCGGGACAGGGCTGCTCAGGGCTTCTGCGGCTGCGCTGTGTGCCGCGTGACTCGTGACGTCATCAGTAGGACCCGGATGATAATGGTGGACGATGCGGGGAACATTCCGATCGCCACCTCTGACCCATAGTTTTTCACTCTCCATGGCGTGTTTGCGCACTCGGGTATCTCTTCAAGACACCTCTCGTACAAACTCTCTGTAGAGCAAACAAGCAATTCTTGAGTTATTCTTTGTCAAATTCTGAAACAAAATTGAAATTTGTAGTTCCAAAATGTCTAGGGAGCAAAAATCTACGCGCATTACTTTTCCTCACAAAAGCTTTCTGCCAAACACAAACCGTGACCATAGCATGTCCAGGACACGAGATACGTACAAAAACCCCATGTTTTTCTGCAGTACCATATCAAGCCGCTATAATTAAAACATAAACAAGGCTTTATAATGACCTACCCAGATACCAAATATCGAAACATTCTATCCAAGTAGTCATTACAATACCTCCGTTTCAAAGACCTCTTATCTTATTTATTATTACCTCTTATTTATACTGAATGTATATATGCAGAATAACAGCTAGAGTTAACTCAGCGACAAGCACCTGGGTATGTGATACCGTTAACACAACTTCGGAGTGCACTTATGAAAAACCGTGAGAATGTTATGTTACGGACCTAATAAAAGAGAGCTTTGTCTCATGAATAACTACAAAATCATACAGAATGACCACAAAAAAATTTCAGATGAGCTACGTGTTTCATAAACTTTCTAGTTTTGCATTAGAATGATTAAATCTTTTTTGAGAGCAACGGTTTCTCAGCTGTGTATAGCCTGTCGTTAACGGATAACTTTGGAACCCCCCCCCTTTTCATATGCACTCATGGGAA
>NC_049995.1:3607895-3647008 GCF_000003815.2 Branchiostoma floridae
ATGCCGTGGGAATATAGAAAAAGGTGCGGATGAAAAGTCTGGCCGACAAAATGGGAAACTCTTTCATCTTTCACTTTTAGAAACTACATTTGTACCATGCATGACTTCACAGTATATAGAAACATCTGACCTGCATTTCTAGAAAAAGGTAGCTTGCTAGGATGCATACAGTAAACTTTAGAGATGAAATTTGGATTGATTGTCGAGATTGAATCTAGTTATAATGTCCAGAGGGGTTCCAAAACTGACAAAGATACCCTCTACCAAATAAGAATAGGTGAAACTTAATATATAAAAAAAACTTTAGCTTCTCTCGCAATAGGAAAAAGAATATACACATTTGCTAACCTGTCTGATAAATGAAAACACCCTGCGTACGTCGTACTGCGTACTGCGTATGGCGGAACATCAGAAAGCGTGGGAGGGGGGCGGTACTTACATATGATTTTCGTAACACAAACAAGCCTCGATAAAATAAACAGGTACAAAAAATCACACGGGCCCTCAACTATCACATCCTCTTTTTTTGTGTGTGCGTTACGCTGTTATTATATCAGAGTAGTAAGATAACATGCCATTGTTTGTATCCATCACTTGTTTCCAATTAACAATTTCCAATTAAATGAAATGTTCAATAATCATATAGGTCCATTATTATCGACTATGACGTGCTCCTGATAATGAGGACAAAATGATGACATTTTTGTTCTTCATTTTTTTTCTGGACAAAAGAATTGTTGAGTGTTTCGCACTGCAACGAATAAACAAAACAACTATAAGCACACACAGCTGTGCTCATGCAAAGAGGTCACTTTGAAACCTCCTTGCTGTACGTTAACATACACATTTTAGATAAAATATTAGCCCGTGTGGTGTCTGCACCAAAGTAATTTCAATTTTATTTTCTAGTGATATGAATGAAAAGAACTGGAAGAATGATTCGGGAATTCGATGTTCGGTAACATCAGAAATTCGCATACTTGGTACAAACGTCATTACTTATGGAACGACACGTATTGTGATCAGATAATTATGTAATCAGAAAATGTTGTATTTGTAATTAGTATAATCAGTGTTACAAGTAAATGAATGTCCTTCGGGCTCCAATGTTGCATTTAAAGGCATTTAGGTCGTTACGATGTATGTGTTTTTAACGGAAATTCATGACGATTCATTGATTGAACTTTCTTTTAATTATAGAAATTAAAAATAACGCTCAGATTCTTCTTGTGAATATTTATTTGCAATCCTCGAGCCGTTCTTAGGCTACTTTGCTGTTACAAGTAACTCCCGCGTAGGATGCATTTGGTATGATATACAAATGGCAAAATAGAATATAATTGACCGAATAGAATAAATAGATATATAATATGATAAATATATAGCTTAATTTGACGGCATGGCAGTTTCACAGCATGATATCTATCAGAGATACCCGTTCATCTGTTATTGAAATGATACGATGTAGTTTAGTATTCACAAAGTGAAACTTCGAAGTTACAAAATAAGTTAGATGTAGGGAAATTCACAGACACCATGTTAGTTCTTACTACAACTTTGAGCAAAATTTGAATTCGTAGACATGATAACAGTTGCGTAAGAGTGTATAACGTATGATTACGCAACTGTTATTATGTCTACGAATTCAAATTTGCTCAAAGTTGTAGTAAGACCGTGACCACTAGTAATAATACAATATGATGATACGATTATACCACCTATAGAAATGTCGATGCCAGTTCAATACAGTAAACAGTTGATATTCAGTTCAATTCGTACTAATATATTTTGGTCTCAAATTGATTAAAAGTCTAGTTCATACCCATATTCTCGATTTACCAACTGTCATATACTGGCTAATATATTCAGCTATGCTTAGCGTTTCCTTAATTCTAACAAAATCATTACATTCCGCGATATGTTGCTAAGATGTGACTAACACATCCTTTACAATTTACCGACATTACGCTATTACCCTGATAGTATTCTATAAGAACATTTATGCTAAAACTATATAGTAACAACTGTATCTATAAGTCTATAATCTTGTCTAATAATCAAAAAGTCAATGATATATGGTTAAAAGATTATACATTGTGAAAGTTTCCCTGCTACATTTACATATCATTACTCTCCGATTTCATATAAGTTGATTGTAGTATAATCGTATGGATATAATCTCAAAGTTTAAACGAAAAAGAAATCTATACTTGTAGACATTTGATTTTAAAGATTATGTTCAACATTTTCCTTCATTAATCTTAATCTTATATAATGAAATTAAATATCCACTATAACTTCTGATGTAAAAACTAGAATGAAATAGATACAAGACTTTATCCTTAGCATCTAATGGTTAAATGTAAATAACAGCTCCAACATTCTGAATTACTTAGCTATGCTTAGTACTCCATCACATACGTCGTACGATTGTCGTGCGATCGCAAACTGACAGCATTTTGGGGATAACCTAACATGTCTCATACAAAATTCATCTGTTTTTTTTTTTTTAAGATAAAACGCTGTCTTACATCCTTGCCGGTGGCCTGTTTGTTTGAATCTTTATTTTTGTCATGAGAAGCTCAAATCGGCCTACAATGCCATTTTTCACTGAGATCATGTGTGTTTAGTTATACTGTAAGAAGTCGTTATACATGTAGACATTACGAAAGTCGCTGTACTTTTGTCGTGTCAATAAAGATGTGTTGATCATGGGGAAGGTATCGGTCAGATAAAATATAACAGAGATGCAGATCATATCGAGCCCTGAAACAGTCTGCTTGAAAATTGTACATAAAAAAACGCACTACCATCTATACGACAAATGTAAACCGAGCGCTATCTATCACCCCCCCCCCCCCCTCCTCAAAATCCCCAGCCTGCTTGAAAATTGTACATCAAAAGTCGCACGACAGCTTAAGACGTATGTAAACCGACCACTTAAGCAAGAGGCTTGACTTCCTCCCCTCCTCTCTTCTTCCAGATGTTCATCCGCAGATCCTCCGTATCCTTCATCGTCCCGTTCTCGTCGCGACCGGCAATGTCCAGACTCTTGATGGTGATATAAGAAACCAATTATTTATGAATGTTTCCAAAATACACGCTTACTTTCTAACTATTCATGACAATGAGAAATCAATCTTATTATTAAAATCAAAGAACCCACATATTATATAGTGTAGCATAGCCTTAGTTGTTCTATCTCTCCCACTGACACTGTAAAGATTCTTTACAGCAACGTTTTATGTAACTACTGCATTTAGCCCATATGGGCAAGGTCATGCAAATAAAGATCATTGTCATTGTCATTGTCATTGTCATTATAGAAGAAGTTGGGTAAAGTCGTCTTCTACTACCTGAAAAGAAGAAGCCAAACCCAACGAAACTAGTATAATGTACACTTACACGTAAGTAGCACAACAAAGTCATAGAATGTAGCTTCGTACCTTTGTACTTTCCTTACCATACGTGTTGTTTGTATATACCTGCATTTAGCCCTCGTGCATGAGCTTGCAATAAACATTATTTATTAAGAAGTCTATTTGCAAGTTCGTGCCCGAGGGCTAATTGCAAGTACATGGTATAAACATAGTAGATATACAAGTGACAATGGACAGTTATGAACAATATTCTACTGTAATGCTAGTGGATGATTTATTTATACCTTGATGGACCCCGCCAGATTCCCAAGCGATGACGCGATGTCATTGGTCGTCACCACTTCCTTCTTTCCCTCTGGCTCCAGTTCCTCCCTCTTCTTGAAACGTTGAGCGGCGACGAACTCGCAGAGGATGCTCAACACCCTGAAGGCGACCATGAGCCCCAGGAAGTAGTAGCGGTTGAGGTCCAGGTCGTACAGGAGGCAGGCGCCCCTCTCGCCGCACGTGGTGTTCCACAGGCGACAGGTCGAGTCGATCAGAACACCGAAGTAGATAGGCGAGGGGATGAATCCTGTAACGCAGAAGGTTCAGAATAAAGATACTCTTTTTACACAACCAATTGAAATCTTTATTCTCCCCAACGTTTTCTTGACCGTCTGTCACCTTCTTCAAGGCAATTCCGACTGGTGTCGCCGCCCACAGTTCAAATGAGGTCACAAAACGTTGAATATTTACATATGTACAGACAGCTTTTTCCTACGTAGAACTTTCAGCATGTTTATCAGTATAGAATAGTAGACCCCGACATAAAATAACAAAACAATACGAAAAGTGTCAAAACATGATAAAATGTAAAAGAAATTATCAATAGCATGCTTGTTTAAAATCGGAACATGATAACAAATTCAAAACAGTTAACAATGAGTAATCACCACAAGTTCTTGAATCATAATTTATCAATATCTAATCAAAGGATTCTTATGATTTTTGACTAGTTGCCTGGAGGGCAAAAGAAGGTAAAAACCTGCAAAGAGTAACGAAACTTACCGAGCAGTCGATAGAACACAATCTGCACCCCCATGCCGAGGGACTTCGTCTCGGGGGTCAATGATCTATAGAAAACGACAAGGCAAAAAGTCATATTTGAAACCTATCAAACCATAAAAAAAACTTGAATCAGCATTCTCTTGCATTGAACTTATGACATGCAATATTTGTCATTTCTGATAAACTAAGAGTTCCATACCACCCATGAATTTCCACAAGTCTCGACTTTGCGATGACACAGTCTTCCTACTCACTTCCTCCCTCTCTCTATTGGCAGAGTATCCAAAAAAATTACACATATAATACACAACAACCAAATTAAGTTAACTCCAGACACGCCAAAAAGCTTCCAATGACGTCCATAATGATGCACACATGTGCACAGTGATCAAGTCCCAACGATTATCTATTCATCAACTAATCACAAGAGCGCAAATCATGTACCGCTATTGGCTTTATGCGATCGTCGTATGATTTTGATACCATAGGATTTTTTTTCAAGCATGTTATGACAGAATCAGCCACCAATATGGATCAAAAACAGTTGAACCTTGCAGGAGACATTTTTGTCCTCCAAAATGCCCGAAGTTAGATCTATGTGACCCTACGTCTTAGTTTGAAGGCAAGATGACAAGAACATACCTGAGAGCGGCAATGATGCTGGGGATCAATCCGAAGGAACTGAGGAAGCCGACTACGACAAAGCTTCCCAGAAAGTACTTCCATTGTCCACATATCTGAGGACACGGAGCACCAATGGCAAAGCTCGGCACCTTCATTCCGGGAGGCATCATTGGTCCTTTTCCGGGAACTCCGGTGCCGGGACGACGGCCGCCTGAACCCGGCATTCCGGCTCCGTTGCCGGGACGCACGTCACCCGAATCCGGCATTCCATCTGCAGTGCCCGAGCCTTGGCCAGCTGGATCCGGCATTCCAGCTCCGGTGCTGGGACGCTGATCGCCTGAATCCGGCATTCCGGCTCCGGGAGTGGGACGCTGTCCACCCGAATCCGGTATCCCTGCTCCATCTCCAGTGCCGGGACGCTTGCCACCCGAATCTGGCATACCTTCTCCGTTGGCGGGACGCTGGCCGCCTGAATCCGGCATTCCGGCTCCGGTCCCGGGACGCTGGCCGCTTGAATCCGGCATTCCGGTTCCGTTGCCGGGACGCTGGCCACCTGAATCCGGCATTCCAGCTCCGGTGCCAAGGCGCTGGCCGCTTGAATCCGGTATCCCTGTTCCGTTTCCTGGTCGCTGGCCGCCTGAATCCGGCATTCCGACCCCAGTGCCTGGACGCTGGCCGCCTGAATCCGGCATTCCGGCTCCGGTACCGGGACGCTGACCTCCTGACCCTGGAATTCCAGCCCCGGTGCCGGGACGCTGACCTCCAGGCATTCCTGCTCCGCCATTTGCTGAGGGTCTACCACCTGGTCCCTTTCCGCCGCCACCGCTAAATTTTGCAGCTATCTTCATGAGGACCTCTGGTGGGAGTTTGGCCAGACAACCGCAATTGGAATATTTCTTCAAAGCCAAAAGTACAAAGATATGAATAAAAATTACATCATTTGTGCAATCTAAATAGGTATATAGATATATATGTATAGATAGAGGGGGGGTAGATGGATAGGTATAGATATAGATTAGATAGATAGATATAAGGAGAGACAGACATAGAGAGAGACATAGAGAGAGAGATCATATAGACAACATTTACATACACCATAGCACATTATTAGGGTGGTCAAACCATCAAACATTTAATAACATTGTCACCTGAAGTTTGGGCCTATCAAAATAGTGCTATTTCGAGGTGTTAGTCATAGCTATGCCCATATCTCAGATGAGCATTGTAAGTGTAAGAGTACTGACCTTGAGGGTGAATCCCATCGGGTGCACGAAGTCTTCTCCCCCCTCGGTACATCCCGCGTGACACGCCGAGAAGTAGGTAACTCCGTCCATGCCGCACACCGGGCTGTACTTCTCCGTGCTGCAGCTGCACTCTCCGTTACAGGGGGACAGCAGGTTGGCGTCCTCAGCCGCCAGCTGGGGGGCGTTGGGCATGTAGGGGCTGTGGTGGAGGAAATACACTCGTTGTGATTTACATAATGTTTCTTAACAACACAATACGAGACGGGCGGCGCTATAGGCAACTATTCAGTGGGAGTCTCCGTTACAGGGGGAGAGCAGGTTGGACTCCTCAGCCGCAAGCTGGGGGGCGTTGGGCATGTAGGGGCTGTGGTGGAGTGAATAAACGAGTTGGCATGAAAGTTTACCTGGGTGACACAATACAAGACGGGTGGTGCTACAGGCAATCTTACGCATTTGACTCGTTAGTGGAGTCACGAAGGGGCTGTGGTGGATGAAAGTTTATCTGATGATGCTAAATGACACAATACAAGACGCTATAGCCACTCTTTCATATTTGACTCGATAGTGGAGTCACGTAGACGTAGGCCGTAGGGGCTGTGGTCAAATAACATATATGTCCTAGCATGTTACCATAAATGTTTACCAGTGTTTCTGAATGGCACAATACGAGGAGGGGGTACGATACAGGCTTCAAGACATGTGACTCTTTAGTTGGGTCACGTGTAAACAAACAAGTCCACGTGTCCTAATTGAGGTGAATCTAATGAATTTAAACAGGCATTAACTATGATGGACCATTCTTATCTTCCTCGACCACATCATCAGACAATATGATAGTTTTAACTTTTGCCTAACTTATGGGATAATCTAAATTTCTAGACTTTACACATACCTGTATCCGTAGGGAATGGTGACGCCCGCCATGGGTGGTACCGGACAAGTGAAGAAGAACATCCCGACGAAGCCCAGAGTGGACACGGCAGTGACGGTCATACTCATGTAGACACACTGCCTCGGGGACAGCTTGAACCTCCTGATGATGAGCCCAGACGCCAGGAAGCCGACGATCATGGTAGGTAAGACGATAGGGGCTGGGATGTGAAGGGAAAACATGCTAGGATAAGTTGAAACTAAAATCTAGATACACAAAAACAAGGTCTACGTCCCACAGAACTTACCGAACTACGCTGATGTCACATTATAAGGACAATCATAAAGCCAAAAACTCCACCAAACAGTTACAGCCTATAAAATGTCATATCACTCCAGAATAACTAGAGTTTGATCTTGAACAGTATTCTCGTTTGCTTGTGCGTGCATCCGGGACAAAATATACGTTGCCTAGATTGACTGTGTCTTTCTCCACTGGTATATGTGATAACCTTACTTTAAAACATTCAATTCCCAAGATGGCGGTGGCCATTGTCCCAGATGGCGGCGCCCCTGCATGCAGCTACAATCTTTTGCTTATATTTGTTATAATACTTACAAATGTTATGACTTACTAGCCTGACTAAAATCGCGCTCCTGGTGGCCAGGCCTGCAGTTGTTACCACCTAGGAGGGGTTAATTAACCCCAACCAGCAAGAGACTGTGTATCTTTATCTGTATCTATATAGCCGGTATAACCGTCGTTCGGTGTAACACACCAGCTTCGCAGGCACGCGGCGCGGCAGCATCTGGTTATATTACACTGAACGACCCGTCACACCTAACTTGTGCACTATCTGCAAGCGTTCTTTAAAACTACCCAGAGAAGAAGCCCCTACTGTACTTGATAACATATTCCACTCTGCGTAGACAGACTACTAAGAGATCCAAGACTTACCAAGGAGCAGGTTGGCTCTTGACTTTGGGACGCCGAACTGCACCTCCATGTATTTCGGCATGAAGGAGTAGGCCCCGGACACAGACGCGTTACACACGCCGGAGAAGCACAGCATCATGAACGTCCCGTTCGTCAGGATGTCCTTCAGGCTTTTAGCCATGTCTAAAAAAATATCATACATTATTTGAATTCGGTCAAATATACTGCCTTCCCGAGCTCTATACAATTGCAATGATCGATATTAGTTTCCCTATCTGTTGGAAATGCATCGATGAAGGTTAGACATCCATGTAATAAGGTGCGCCAAAAAGCAACAGGATATGATTGTGGAAAAGCTAACATCATAGTTTTTATCATCCAGTTGTTTGAGCAATTGCTATCTAGCGTATTCATAATATGAATAATTCGATCGTATATACATTCAGTAATTTCAATGTCATAGAAAAGAAGACTTAAGTTGAAAAAAGACAGTACAAAATTATACAGCTATATTGACATATTTACAAGTCATTGAATATCAAAACCTGGTGATTTTTTTGCATAAATAATCAAATATGGTAGAGCCACGAAAAATTAGGATGTGAGACAGACCAGATAAGACAGCATAATTGGGCTTCAAGTTCAAGATCAAAATATTAGAGTACCTTTCAGTTGCTCAAACAACCCCCTGGTGGAGTCCAGAAGTGGTTCTTTACGGCCAGTGTCCATCATCGGCAGCATCCGCTGTTTGGTGCTCTTCTCTTCCTTCTCCACCTCATCGTCGTCATTCTCTGGCCTTTTCATTGCTGCAAAACGTACACGATATGTGGTTAATTGGATAGGAAGTAGGGTATGGTGCTTTCTTACAGTCGTTGTCGCTGATAGCGTAGAGGGAGAAATTGTGATCATAATCATCATGATATGGCTTGAATCAAGAAAAGTGAGCGAACATATTCTCCAAGCAGATCGTACGGTAGCATAAGATAGTATCAAAATCTGGCAAAAAAGTTTACCTGGCCTAGAACTGTGCATCCAATGCTCACTCCTAGACCGGCTACACTCCTTTGTCAGCTTTTGATAGTATCTTATGCTACCGTACGATCTGCTTGGAGATGATACAATTAGGAATTTCTTCAAGAACTGTCGTGTGCAGAAAAAGTTACAAGACATCTTTGACCCATCACTGACGTCACTATTCCGTTTCAAATCACGTGCCATTTTCCTGACAAAGACTAAGAGGAAAGGTTTATTGTTAATTCTGGTGTAATCGAAGTTTGTTTAGAACATGTAGTTTCAAATAGAAAATGTCACAAATAGCTAATAATTTTCCAAACGTACCGGCGGGAAAGAAGAACATGGGCATGGCCACCACCACCAGAACCCCAGCTAGGATGAAGAGCCCCAGCCACCATGCCCCGACCCACAGGGGGTTATCTGAGGTCAGCCCAAACTCGCTGGGGTCGATGCCCTTGTCGATGTCCACGTAGTACTTGATGACGAAGGCGCCCATGATGAAGCCGATGGGAATGCCGATAGCGAAGACCATGGAGGATATTCCTGTGATAGAAATAACGTGGCTATGATTAAAACAAGTATGTTTTGGACGGCTTGACACTAGGTAGTAACGTAGAACCCACTAATCATTAAAGAAGTGGGACTTTTCATCAGCCACTGCCTCCAAAGAAGAAGTCAAACCACCCAGTAAAGAAAGTAGAAGCATGTACATAGATAGCTGACGTGTGTGTATTTAGAATAGACACTTGTTACTTTTTACTGTCTGTATCATTGCAATTAGCCTACGGGCATGGATTTGCAAATAAATTATCTATGTCAAATCGCATTGCTTTCCTATAATAAGGAAAATGCAATACAAATAACATTACAAAAAACTTAAGCCATTTCATTGGCAAATTTCTAATATTCTATCGTACATGATTAGAGCTCGGTTGTCATATGATGTTACAGGTAAGGTAGAGATCTCACTTTATCAATTCGTTTGATCAATGTGAAAAGAAGTGTCCACTCACCAAAGTAGACTGGTGCACTTCTCCTGGATACCTGGTCGTCGATGTATGTTGTTCCAAGAGGTCTGACTGGCGTGCCACCAATCCCGTACAAAAACTGCAAAAAATATCAAGTACAACTACGTTAACACTATAGTTAACAACAAGGCTTGCCTGATCTTTAGATGTGTTGACAAAACAAAGCAAAGCAATTAAGCATTTGAAGCTGAGATTGATGACACATTATAGTGACAACACTGCCCGGTATATACACGCTAGTGATGACGCAGGAAGTATGTGTGTAGTACGCTATGCACATTTTGTGACGATGTAGGCAACATCTGAGTAGTAGTTCATCCAATGACGTGGTGCATACATGCTTGGCATGACACATGTGTGTAGTTGGTAATGCACACCATCACGGCCATTTGTGAAGAATGTAGCATGTGCGTAGGACGCAATGCAAATTTTGTGACGATGTAGGCAACATGTGTATAGTGGTTTATCCACCGACGTGGTGCATACACGATTGTCATGACGTAGGCAACATGTGTGTAGTTGGTAATGCACCATCGCGGCCTTTCATGACGTAGGTAGTATGTGTGTTGATGTGATGTACATTGTGCGATGACGTAGGCAAAATGTGTGGAGTACTTCATCCAATAGATGACGTACCTGTGCGAAAAGGAACAGGGCTAGCCAGCCTCCCTTAGAGGACACCGCCTTCTCCTCCTCGGAGCCGCACGACGATACAGTCCGATTAGCCATGCAAGGCCCCTGGTGAGAGGAGGACACTTTGTCATTCGTCTTTTAGAAATGCATTTACTTGACTTTGACTTTATTCTGATTTTAAACAGTAAGTCCCGTGAGTCACATGATTTGATAGAAGAACTCTGTAAGTTCGTCTTCACATGTTTTAAGAAGAGGGAAGAAACATGTAGAAATATAGTCGTAAGTAGAACATAGAATAGCTTACTTATCAGACTCTTTGTACGCGACTTACTGCATTTAGCCCTAGGAGGGCATGAATATGCAATAAACTTCATTGTCATTGTCATTAACACGAAGACATAAGGTTAAAACATTAAATACAATCAAGCAAGCAATAGGTACAGTCTAAAATATCAAATCTCATTTTTTTCGGTATTCTTTACATCTAAATTGATGGATGTTGATGGCTCACCTGGTTGGTGCTGTTATCCGTACTATTGAAACTGACGTCATATGCTGGTGTGATGAAGTGGGTCATACCAGAGAGGGTGGCGGCAGCGGCCAACAGCAAGGCACCAACACCTGTGTCGATGTAGGTTAGGCATGTATGTATGTATGTATGTGCATAGGCCAGGACTGGCCCCTCGCGTAGGGTAATACCGCCCCTTATGAGGTGATATACTAAGTACCCTTATTTGGCAGAGTACAAGACGGTGATGCGCCACGTCTCCTTTCCGGGTGAATGTTCCAACATGTCACTGAGTCACCATGTGGCTGATACGAGACAGAGGTTCGCCAGGCCTCTATCCGGGTGATTTGTAGTGAATCACCAACTCCAGTCAGACAGAATGATTTGATCCATCACACACCGCACCATCGCACGTGTGTGGGCTCTTTAACATGCATGGGGTATGACTCTCCCCATACACGGGACCTCCATTTAACGTCCTATCCGAGGGACGGATAGGCATGCAGGTGATAAAATACGCCAAAAAGCAGTTATTCAAACAACTTGATATGGTTTTTCAGGCTGTTTGAAACGTCTGACCGTTTCCAAAACCATATCCAGCTGTTTGAGTAACTGCTTTTTGGCGTACCAACACCTGTAGGCAAGATGGGAAATGATATGGTATCAGGCTAGCCCCTGACGCGTCGCGTGCTCTCAGATTACTCTCCAGAACAGAAAAAGCAAGGATCTTAGATCCTAAGATTCTCTTAGATCAAGAATTCTCTTGTGGTGGGACCGCGTAGCGCAGTGGGACCGTGTTCGCCCCGTCACCGAGAGGTTGCGGGTTCGAATCCGCCTGCCGTGTTACCGATCTTGTGCCCTTGGGAAAGGCACTTTACACGGCTTTCCTCACTATACTCAGGTGAAAATGAGTACCTAGCTTCGGCTCACGGTGATTTACATAATTCACCCGGACGGGAGACCAGGCGCATATGAAAGGGTATGTCACCCCGTAAGGGGCGGTATAACCCCGTCGTGTGTAAACATGTGCGATCACGTCGACCGATGATGTATGTTCGTCTGTATCTCTGTGGATCTGCCGCTACCAGCCCAAAGCTGCCTAGGCAGTTCCGTGTAATGAGTTGTATCATTGGCAAATAAATAAATAAATAAAATAAATAAATTCTCCTATATCCTATAAATGTATATTGTTTTACTTACCGATGATCCTCGGCCGGCTGACGCCTGGCTTCCCGCCGTAGTAAGTGACGAACAGAACCGTCATCATGCTTCCAACATCGGCGGCGCTGCTGATCAGACCAAGCTGACGACTTTGAAGGCCAAATCTGACAAGAAATTGTCCCAAAATTAATAAAAAGTATATGCATGACCGTCTAGATATCGTTGCAGTTGAAAGAATGTGGTCTTAAAAGTGAGTAAGCTTGTAGCAGCCCTCGTCACGGTTCACGGTTCGTTATCATGCTTCCGACATCGGCAGCGCTGCTGATCAGACCAAGTTGACGACTTTGAAGGCCAAACCTGACAAGAAATCGTCCCAAAATTAATAAAAAGTATATGCATGACCGTCTAGATATCGTTGCAGTTGAAAGAATGCGGTCTTAAAAGCGAGTAAGCTTGTAGCAGCCCTCGTCACGGTTCACGGTTCGTTATCATGCTTCCCACATCAGCCGCGATACTGATCAGACCAAGTTGACGACTTTGAAGGCCAAACCTGACAAGAAATCGTTCCAAAATTAATAAAAAGTATATGCATGACCGTCTAGATATCGTTGCAGTTGAAAGAATGCGGTCTTAAAAGTGAGTAAGCTTGTAGCAGCCCTCGTCACGGTTCACGGTTCGTTATCATGCTTCCAACATCGGCAGCGCTACTAATCAGACCAAGTTGGCGACTTTGGAGACCAAACCTGGCAAGAAAACGTCCAAAAAAGTAAATAAAAAGTACATGCATGACCGTCTACTGCAGCTAGATGTCGTTGCAGCTGAGAGAATGCGTTCCCAAAAGTGAGTATTACTAAGCTTGTAGTAACCCTCGTCACGGTTCATAACTGGAGTACATTTTCTGATTATTTTGGGACGGCGCCACCTACATCGGCTATAAGTAGCTGTCAGAATCGATCCAGCCATTGGTTGATTCTAACCCTGATGATAGTGTCTGACAGACACCGAAACGTTGAAAGTAAGTAGTCTCCAAACAGACCCTACGGTGTCTTAAAGATAGTATCAAAGCTGGCAAAGGAGTATAGCCGGTCAAAGGGAGTCAAACTGGCACCGTCAAAGTTGGCAAAGGAGTATAGCCGGCCAAAGGGAGTCAAACGGGCACCGTCAAAGTTGGCAAAGGAGTATAGCCGGCCAAAGGGAGTCAAACCGGCACCGGAGGCGGTGCGGCTATATATAGTCCTTTACCAGCCTTAAACACATATCTAAGGCATCATAGGGTCTGCTTGGAGACTAGTTAGTAAGTTAGTTAGTTGACCAGAGTTACCAACCTAGGATTGATGTGTTCAAAAATTGTACTTTCCCAGAACTATCGTAGAGTGGAATTAGTTATCACCAAGTACAGTAGGGGCATCTTCTCTGGGTAGTTTTAAAGAACGCTTGCAGATAGATGTGCAAAAGTTAGGTGTGATGGGTCGTTCGGTGTAATATAACCAGCTGCTGCCGCGCCGCGTGCCTGCGAAGCTGGTGTGTTACGCCGAACGGCGGTTATACCGGCTATATAGATACAGATACTATCTCGGTTGTGTTTGAAGAGCCTTACTCTATGAGTATTTTTAACTCTTTACTGATGACCTTACCGTTTCTCCATGGTGGTCAGCATCCCGACGACATAAGAACCTCCTGACAGATACGTCATGATGACCAGACACCAGCACGGCAGAAACAGCTTGGGATTGGCCAGGCGGGCAGCCCATCTGAAAAAGAAACAAACATACATCTAGTAGTTTAATGAACAATTAGTACTAAAATCTAAGATACCTCTCCGTATAATATCTATTAGTGCGAGTTTTTTTGTGTGAATTTTTGTTGTAGTCATTATTGTGATTTTCTTGCTGAATCTGTTTGAAACTTTCTTACTGACTCCCAAAAGTCGCTGGTATTGATGGGTGTTTAACTCCCATACTCGTTCGCAGTAGTGCTATGTAGAGAAAGCAGCATGTACTCTCAAAGCAGAGGTTGAAGAGGAACATCGTGAGAAAAAGGTCACGATTTTCCCCATCAACCTCTGCTTGGAGAATATATGTACCATTCTCATTCTCCTGCACCAAGTCTTTGGTATGACTCGGCCGTGGATCGAACACACGGCCTACAGGTGGGGTCACACCTGCGTATATATTTAAGTCCGTATGAGGCGCGCATGGGACGGGAGTATTTACCTCCACCAGGCTCCACAGGTCGTTGAAAAAATAATAGAAATTGGACAAACGTAAACAGGTAACATGTCAGACGAGTTTGCTGGGTCGCTAATCATACTTCTCGGTCAGGTAGCTCATGTTATCTATCTATATTTGTCCAATTTGTACTATTTTTCCCGCGACCTGTGGAGCCTGGTAGAGACTAAGAGCGTCATACGCACCTCAAACGGACTTGAATATATACGCACGTGTGACCCCACCTAAAGCTGGGTTTACACCTGCGTATATTTTCAAGTGCGCGTGAGTTCCGCATGAAATTTTGTCAATACGCGGCCGAACGCCCAACATTTGGAATTTTTTTGGAATAAATTAAATTGTACGTCGAGCCCACCTGGCGTTTGAATTACGACTTCAGCGTTTTCATTTCGCATGAGATGCGTATGATTGCAACTGAAATACGCAACAAAATTTTCCGTACTGCGAATAGATTCGTATGGGGTACGTATGCTGGGCGTTTTCCGGACGCACACAACGTCTACTGACCGCATGCCTGACGCACCTGGTGCTAACTGCATTCCAAACGCATTTCAGGTGTGTCAGAGGAACAGTTTCTGTTACATATACTTTTGTTTGCGAGCATTGCCAATAGAGTATTTTTGTTAGAGGAACCCTTTGTACTACGTATGCTTTTGTTTACAGGCAGTGCAAGTAGAACATTGACAAGTAAACAGTGAAGAGGTTTTTTTATTCATTTGCGAAGCAGTGAAGCAGTGACACTGTGATTTTACAGTAATGTGGGCCATCATTTACCTTAAGAAGTTATGTGCACTGTTAAGATTGTGTTTGTTTTCACTTTGTCCTTAATGATTTCCCCTATCATCTTAGTATTTCAAGTACTATAAAAATCACACCCATACACAACACAAAACGTATTCAAGATCTTTATCAAACACGTAAATTAAACAATTATGAAACCTTACGCCCTCTTTCAAAGCTGTAATATGGCTCTATATTTCACCTTTATATCATGTGGTTCTACACACAAAAAAAGTGCCATTATCAGCAAATTAAGTCAAATATCTGTTACACAAAATGGCACGTGTGTCACACAAATTGACCCAGTGCTTGAGCAGGTTCCTCTACATCTTCCCGTCCCTGGAGGCTCTGTTGGGACCAGTGTCCTGCATTCATGGTGTCCTGCAAGTTGTGACCATCTCTCCATGCCCGGGGTACAAATTCGTCGGTCCTGGCCTGGATCTGACATCATAAACCGGAAGATTCCAAAAAATCCCTATCGACCAGAGGATTTGTCCATTCTGTCCAGAGCTAATAGAAGACGAATATCACTTTATGGTTGTATGTCCCAAATATTCCGATATACGCAATTCTCTATACAGAAGGCTGTCATTTTGTACACAAGGATTTATCCAAATGGACCTGAAGTGCAAATTCAAATACATAATGACATGTGACAATCCCTGCATGGCAGATATAGGAAAATATATCAAAGAAGGTTTAGACATTAGAAATTCCCCAAATGATTGTAAAAGCCTCCAATGATTGTAAGAAACTTATCCCATACTACAACTCCTGTATTAGTTAGATAAGCCTTAAGTTAAGTTATAGCACTGTAGTTATGTAGATGCCATACTTTGTACCTCGTACAATTGTTGTGCAATAAAGTTATATACATCTTGAGATGATTTTTTTTTGTCTGGAGTCAGATGCACCTTCGTATTTATTCCAAATCTGGAGTGTGCGTCGATCACGCTATCATTACGCGTAGTATGCGAAAAGCGATCGCAGAACGCACGGTACTAAATCGTGATCTATGTGTGCATTCGTTATACGGTCGCTCATGGTGCGTTGTGTCTGCGCTGTAAGAACGCTATGTACTCGCAATACCGCGATTTCCGCGTATTACTGCGTATAAAGCGCAAACATGTAGCGTCTTCATAGCGCAATCGACCGACGTGGGACCACTGTATTGCGCATCCATAACGTTTTGGGCACCAAACTGCGTACGAATGATAGTTTTGTGCATGTCCAAAACTATCAGGCGGACTGGGCGTATATTTTCGTTTGCCTGCGTACGTGAAACTTTCTAAAGACGATTCAGATGCGATAGAGGTGCGACTTGTGCGTGCGGCCGCGTATTGAAGAAATCAGTCAAAATGTCGAAAAATGTCAAAACGGAACTCATGCGGATGAAAATATACGCAGGTGTAAACCCACCTTTACCGAAGCAAGCAAGGCTAACACCGAATGCAATGCGAGCGCTCTACCCACTTATTCCTTTTATCAGTGTTAAACCAGAGCATTACAACACAGGTCACAGAACTAGGCCTGTTTTTCAAGTAAGCCTGGAGAACAAATACATACCATCTAACAACAACAAAAACATCACAGCAATATAACAACATAACAACAGATGTCCAAACAATATTTTCAACAAAATATTCTAATTTGTCTATTTTGTCTTAATATTTTAGGCCCAAAAAAATTGTCCGTTTTCTAAGACGTCACATTTGTGTTCACCTTGGTTGCAGGCGCCGATTCCGCAGCTGACATCCTTGTCCTGCGCATGCGCGCTTTTAGACATGGCGAATGGTTGTTGGTCACCTCTTTAGATCCTGTAAGGAAGGAGGGAATGGTAGAAAGTATGTCAGACAAAGTCCTTCCCGCGCCTGATGGTAGTACTTAGTAGCCCTGGGCCAGAAAACTTTGTGCAGTCACCACAGCAGCGGGGCTAGTCCACTGGTTACGTAAAGTGGTGTACGTGTGCTCAACTTCCATACTCTTTCCTACGCATGCTGAGTGCTAAGCAGAGAAAGCTGCCGGGTTGGGCCCCGGTTTGGATGTGTCGTAGGACTTAGCAAAGTGAAAGTCCTTCCCGCGCCTGATGGCTCACTGGGCGGCACCCATCTCCGTTTCAGTAGCCCTGGGCCATACAACTTTGTGCAATCACTACAGCAAGGGGCTAGGTCCACTGGTAGTGGTATGTGTTCCAACTCCCATACTCTTTCCCCAATGCAGAGCCTAGGGAAAGAGATGTTGTGTTTCCTGTTTTCCTACCTACAATAGGAATACCTGCCGACCCTAGACTGTTCTTGGGTTTGCAGTGGAGTCACATATAGCTTCCAGTTAGACTTTTTGTTAAGCCTTTTGAAGTAAAAGATTGCTTGTTCTATCTAATGCAGGATAAATGTAATGCTATCCACTGATCTGATTTGTAACCATTATGCACAAACTTAAAGTTTGACACCGAAAACATACGTGTCCTCATGCATTTCAGTTGTACCTGGTCAAAATCACTAGATGCACTACAGAGGCCAAAGTCTACAAAAATAAAACAAGAGAAAATCCCTACCAAACGACCCTATTTTTTTTCAGGACTGAAACAAGAAACGCAGCAATTTTTTTCCACGGGCCTAAGCAGAGAAAGCAGCATGTACCATTTTTATAGTCTTTTGTATGACTCGGCCGGGGATTTAACTCATGACCTACCGAATGCAAGGGAACACTCTACCCACGCAAACCCGTCATTGCAGAACGTTCGAACATATGTAAACACAAACAGCAACACTACGGCAAAACAAAACATTGCAACAAAAACAGCCACAGTCCACATATCATGTTAAATCCTTGACACTTAACGAGCCAAAACTTTATGAATTGGCAGCAGTCCATATTCAACATGATAACACATGTAAATCTAACATAAAATTGAGCTTACGTTGTAGAATTCATGCATGTCACTTTAAGCGAGTTTTGATGGTCTGTGCACTATGTTGCAAAAGAGATAGAAAGCATAGGATAAAAGCTACACAAAAGGTACGTTTCAACAACAAGACAAGTCAAAAGACAGAAACCTTGAAAATCCCTCCCGACCGCGAGCATGTATACATCCCAAGTAACCTTCGCGGCTTACTACAGACTACAACTGACCATACGGTCGTTGACCTTTCGCTTCAGTTGCGACCGTACGGTCACTGCTATTCAAATGAACTACAGACAAGTTTACGACACATGTTGTCTAAAATGCCCGGTCAAAGACCGTAATATAATGGAAGAAGTTTATTTGCAAGTTCGTGCCCGAGGGCTAATTGCAAGTACATGGTATACACATAGTGACAATGGACAGTCATAAACAATATTCTAATCTTATATGAATTATAACATTGAGCATATCGGTACGGATTTGTTTATAAATAAAATGGCAGGGCAGGGCAGGGACGTGGGCCTTTCAAACCGCCCGAAACAGATTCTACAGGACAGAAAATTCAGGCCACAGAAGCCGTCATGGAGTTAGTATGATTAGATACGTCAGAAAGCTGCCTCACAAGTCGTGACGTCACACCACCTACATGACCAATGACCGCGTAGCATTATTGACACTCGTGTCTGTTCTTGAAATATACCCCCGCATAACCTCCAGTATGGTAAAACAATGCCTTTCAGATACTGTAAATGCATTTAAGTTCGCGGGGATTTAATTTCGCACTGGCGGGAGAAAGGACTTTTCGCGGTGGTTTTGATTTCGCCGTAGCACCATGCATTGTAGTCTCTTACTGCCATGGAAAGTGTTCGCGGTGGTTTTAAGTTCACGGTGAAGCGCGCGGCCAGCGCGAAAACAGCGAACATTAAACCACCGCGAAAGTTTCTGCATTTACAGTATAACACAATCTCATTTCAAAGACGCCTGAAGTTTGTCTTAAAGGCATACTACGCAGTTTTTTGCGCTCAAATTTGAAATATTCTAGAATTAAGAAATATCAGATTTACTACTACTTTTTGTCACTTTTTGACACTTTTGTGTCATTATTTCACGTTTGCAATGTAAAGGATTAGCCTACAAACATTCCGCTCTAGGCACCCTGTAACCTTGTGTCCCCCCCAAGTTAGACCCTCCGGGTCTTGCTTGCCACTGGTAGGTCCCCCGGGGTGGGGTAATCAGTTAGCACATGCATGGCAGACTGCAGATAAAGAACACAATGGAGACCTTCTTTGGAAACACCTATATCTAATCATTCTAAAATAGCATATAATCATGAACTTATTAGTCTATTTCGTAGGATATCAACAAGCTAAGGTCATATTCCCTTCAAAACTGCCAGAAACCTTGTACAGAAAGCTAGTCTACTGTACTCAGAGGAACTGTCAACTGGCCCCCCACTGGGAAGCCAGGCTGATAAGCAAGAAACAACAACACACAGAGGCAGTAACCAGCCTGTGCCCATCTGTTTCTTGGAAGATCACAATTTTTATACATCATGCTTATGTGGTGCATTGATGTCGCAGCATCTCTCAATGAATATTGGTATGCAATGCTATAGGGTTGATTGAACTAACAATGTAAAGAAAAAGTAGGAAAAGCTACTTTTTGTTTTGTTCAAAAATCCCGTAGTATGCCTTTAACTAGCTTAAGACGTAATTGTTTCAACAGGAGACTTTTTTCTACACAAATCAATTCAAGAGACATAGAGTTGTTTGTAGAATTAAGTTTTTCACACTTTACTCTGTAAGAAGGGGGAGGGGTGGTAGAAGATGTAAACATAAACGCAACCGTAACACTTATAATCTATGACTGAAGAAAAACAGCCACAGCCCACAAGTCATATTTACTTTTGACACTTGACTCACCAAACGCAGAAAGCACTCCAATTCTGACAGGCTTACAAATGTAAGACTCTGGAATGAAAACTTGTAAGAGCTCAAGCGTAAAATTGGACTCTTTTTTTGAAATTCATTCATGTTGCGTTGAGTGAGTTTTTATAGTTGTCGCACTGTGTTGCAACTGAAACGAAATCAATCCCTACTCTGTGGGAAAATAAAGGGTATTATCTTTGGTGGGGAGGTCGAGGCTAGCCTCCTTTGCAGACTTTTAGCAGGGCCGAATTATATTTCATGGGGACGGTTGCTTATACGTGATTTCTAGCGTTTGCTATCTAATGCCACATTCCCATTTAAAGGGGCATTCCCCTCCAGAAGGAGGTGATGTTTTCCAATAGATAATGTGTCAATGAATACATAATCAGCCGAATTTTGTTGAATTCACATTGCGCGATGTGTGTTTCGTATTTACAACATGACACTCACTAAACCCACGCAGACCCTACCCATGCATTCCCTATACGCTTGTCCACTATGTTTATCGTGCATATTTTCGGAATAAATGAGGATCGCTAAGCACACCGAGAAGGCAAATTGCTCATAAGATAGCAAAGAACACATAACAAGGCTAGATTTCTTAGCGATCCTGAAATTAGTTTTGTAACCGTACCTAAAAGTTTTGCATTGCATTCAGCCATAGGATTTATTCAATTAGAGGGTACTTGGGGAGTTAAATAGAAGACTGAATGCTTTTGAGGCACGTGGAGCAACTGGGTACTTTATCGCATAATGTGAAATAGTATGCATTTATTATTTCCTAAAATTAATATCTATAGGAAAATAACACTTCCGTGTGGAGTGAAATCCCCATTTAAAGGATCGTATTCGTTTCTTTTTTGCTCCATAAGGCGAGACCCTGTTGATCTCCTTGCGGCTGTAGACTATTTAAGGTCTTGAGATGTCACCAAATCCAATTGTTTCATCCATCATATTCATGAAGACAATGACAGCCCAACCCCTCCCAACCTCTTAAGACCTAGCATCGTTCATTCTCACCTGTTCCATTGTCTCTTATTTTGTCAGCAGGGCTTGCCTTGTGTAATAATAGCCATAGGCTAGTTGGGCAGCCCTGGCTGTCCATACTGAACGGCCAAACCATTAAATACTAGTAGATTTTAACCTGTCCATAAAGCCAACTTACCAGCTGTCTAAAAACTAAAACAAACAAACAAACAAACAAACAAAACAGAGGGATAGCAACAGTCCAAGAGGCAGGAACAAGACGCCTGAGAATGATGTAATACTGAACAGCCAAACCAAAAAATAAATTTAAAAAAGTTAAAGTGTCCGTTAAGCCAACTAACCAACTGTCTAAAAACTAAACTAAACAAACAGACAAACAAACAAACAAACAAACAAAATAGAGTGTAAACAACAGTCCTAGAGGCAGGAATAAGACGCCTGAGAATGATGTAATACTGAACAGCCAAACCAAAAAATAAATTTAAAAAAAGTTAAAGTGTCCGTTAAGCCATCTAACTAACTGTCTAAAAACTAAACTAAACAAACAAACAAACAAAAAAGCAAAACAGAGGGGAAACAACCGTCCTAGTGGCGGTAACAAGAGGCCTGAGAATGATCAAGGAATGATATATAATGAAATACAACACCAGCGACCTCTCCCACGGAGCCTAACTGATGCAGTGTTTTGCAAGTCTATCCACGCTAAAACTTACACAAGAGCTACGTTTTGATTATAAAACAAGCCCATTTCAAACTAGTCTAACATGTTTTTCGTCTGCAAACTCTAGCCGTGTGTATCAGTGCAAGAGATCAAGGGTTGGGCATACTGTGGACCCCATTACTTGCCATGTTAGAAGACTTGAATTCTAATTTTTCTCCTTCATCGACAGATTAGAAAACAAAATATGACTGCCTACAATCACCCCTCCCCCTATTCAGACTGTGTTCTCATTTCATTTCTTTACACTGCAAACGTGGCAGGAAAACGAAAAGGCATGAAGAAATAAAGTGACTATCATTGGCAGGTGCGGGATAGGGAAAGCAAGCGAAAAGAAATAACACTCGTTATAGGTATATTTTCGAACTGGCCTAGGCCTGTTTTCAACAACCTGTCAAACTACCTGGGGTAGGGTGGGGGAGGGGCGCATGACTTCAGTATTGGCTTTTGGCCAAGTTTTTGGCTTTGGTAAAGTTTGCTAACGAAGAAGTTGTTTTATTTTGAGCCACCAATGTGCAACCTGGCTATAGAACGGGCAAAATCTTCTTCCGAAAACTTAAACACAGGACAAAGAAATGTTTAATGTCATTACTGACTCATACTGACTTAATACACGCACACTTTTGACAGTCCCCTAACTGCAAACTATCAAAACCTACCTCTAAACTCCTTATAAAATTAGTTCTCAATATCATAAAACTTTTTTATAGTAACTAACGTTATACAAAAAAGAAAAGTACTCACGAGAATGTAAGTAGTGAGTTCTGTCTACGGTATACAACACTGCCTTCTCCGACGAAGACCGTGCGATTATGAAACGATATTTTCTCATATGCATATCTGAAGGACGCGTGGGTAATTTATGCCTCGTTATGATAAGATGTTGTTCTCACCGTTTACAAACAAGCACTCGATAAGATTATATTGAAAACTGGGAGGGGGCGTTGTTGATGCATATCAGCTTAGCAATCTTTCTTCTGTTGATCTTTAGAACGTTCAAAACTAAATATTGACAAAATAAGGCAATGTACATGAATGAAGGTCGTCATTTCTTATGAAATATTTGAGGATTGACTAGCTTTTCTATTGATTTGGGGAAGAAATTTGCAGTTGTCTTAAATCCATTTTATGTAGGGCTGGGTACCGGTACAGAAAATTCAGGTCCAGGTCCGGTCCAAAGGATTAGGTCCAGGTCCGGACCTGAACCTGGACCTGATTCACTTTGACTCATACCAATGGTCTATTTCACTACATAGAAATCTGTTTGGTGGAGTATTAGACTTACACTGGCGCTTTAAGATCCTACAACGCTAACTGCACCTGTACGATTGGCTGTAAAACTTGGTAGAAATTACTATAAACTCTACTCTACTTCACTCTTGTTATTTTATTCCACCTGCAAGCGCCAAAACGTGTGAATGGCTGATAAAATAATCTGTTAATTTTCTAATCGGTCCAACATCCGGTGCACCTAATTTTTTCAGGTCCGGTTTTTCTGGACTGGTCCAAGAAGAAAAACCGGTTTTGTACCGGTACGCTGTACCGATACCCAGCCCTAATTTTATGTGTTTTGGCCACCAATATCTGCCAACGAACGTTTCTAGTATGATTTGGTATTCAAGAGTAGAAACCTACATGACTTATCAAACTCCGTTTCTCCCGTTTAATGGTTACATCTAATTGTTGTAGTAAAACTGAAACAAAACGTCCTGGTTACATAATTTATTCAGGTCATCCTTGATATATCTTTACAATTACAAGTATCTAATTTCATTTGCATTCATTGCTTACAAACAGCGACCAACCACCTTATTTTCAGATGGACAACATTGCAGTAAAGATTGTTAACATAAAGCACTGACTTGTTTCTTCAAATCATAGGAATACTAAAGACACAAGAAGATATCCATTGTATTACAAACTCCAGGCTCCTTTTCAACATGATATACCTTTACACATATATGTCGTGCGTAACATTATGATTCTCTATGCTCCATATTGCTGAAGTGATATTGTTACATATGGATATATATTCATATACATACATAATGAATTCTTAAGTTAAATGTAAGAAGTAGATCTTTCAATAGTCAGGCTCCACTGGTGTATGGCAACATACTGTCCACTGCTATATTCTTTTTCACTATCTATTACCACTGTTTTGTTACTATTATGAATGAACTGTCTGACAAATGGACATTTTATTTGTTGCGTAGATGATTTTCAAGTATCGCTTAGCAGCTCCAACTCTGTAAATGGCTTCCTCAACAAAAGATTCATGTTGACAAATAGTTGACAAGAATTATCGTAACTAAATGTTTAGCTATCAACAATAAATGTTTACTCGTTAACAACGATATGTTCATGGCAATTCGCATCTATCCTTTATCAACCTACTCTTAATGATAATACAAATGTACACGTACATAGATTAAAATAATGTCAAATTCCTGTGTACAATAGTACATGAGTATAGAATAACTGTTCTTTCACCAAAACTTTCACTTGCACAAAATGTTGCTGATAAACATTTCATATCTATATCTATATCTGATGCTATAGCGTATATATTCTTAGATATATATCAATGATATTTAAGATGGAAAGAAAAAAAAGTTCTGGTATATGTTGTTATATGCACCAAACTTTGTAAATACCGACAATATTTGAAGAGTATAAAGTAAGTGCATATATCTGTTACACTTAACAAATACTATAAAAGACAAATAATACTTTAACAAGGGTAGGAACATTTGATGTAAGTGATATTAACAGTTACTATGCTAATCTTATATTGCTGGAGATTGATCAAAATGTAATTTCATTTCTCTATTGATTACCTAACAATTTTTTAAAAATCACATTCATGTCCAAATATTAAGATTGTAAGATACAATTGCTTGTTACATGTAAAAGTAAATCTAAACAACTTGTTGAATCATCTTTATTGCCAAATTCTCTCGATAGACTAGGGAAGATTTTAAACTACATTGTACTTCATGATTAACATAATATGAACATTGCATAATGAAATTCCTTTTCACAAGTCATAATTATAGTATTTTGCTAAATTATCATAAAATCATCAGAAATATCAAGACATGTAAAAACGTTTCAAAAAGGAACATATGTTCTCTAGCGAATATTTTGGTGGCTTTAATGCTATGCGTATTGTACATATACATATCTGGTTACAGCCAAACTTTTGCTTTTCTTTCTTTGATAATTCGTATTCTTCTCTTAAAAATTTCACATTTTACAACTCCCGTTTATAACCCTGATTGCCAGTTTTATTATATTCAAAACATATCTCGAGACCTTTCATAAATTTTCCCTTGTTATATAAATTTGCATTTAATTGTCAAAATCAAAACATCTGCCTTAGTTGTCAAATACATGACATATCGTCTTAAAACCACCTCTAACATGTTTTAGCACAATGAACTTCAAACTACATATCTTTCAAAATACTGGCAGTTTATACATACATATATACCATATTGATTCCCATATATACGGCTACGTGAAAAGTAGCTCGCTTCCAAATATAGACTCGTCCTAATCAAGAGGGCCATTTTGAAAAGTTGCTCTCGTGAGAGTACAGCATGGCGAGAACGCGCGTGACTTGCACCAAAACGAGGCCAGACAAGATTCACTACTGATTACATCACCTACACAAGAGGCACGTGCTTCACATCTCCAAACTTCTTCTTCTAAAAACGAGGCTAATGATGCAGAGAAGTTGCATAATTACTAATTGCATGACTTACGCTAGAGGCACGTGTTCTGCGTCTCCGAACTTCTTCTTCCAGATGTTGGCCCTGAGGTCCTCTGTGTCCCTCTCTACATCATGGTGTGGATGGTGATGATGATGATCGTGTCCAACCCTGTCTAGCGAGTGCATGGAGCCCGTCAGCGACCCCAAAGACGCGGCAATGTCCTGCTTGGTCACGCCACCGTTCTTGCTCTCCAGAGGCTTGTTCTGCTCCCTCCTCTTGAAGAGGTAGGCGGCGAAGAGGATCAGGAAGCCGCCTAGAACCCGCAGCGCTGTGATGAGTCCGAAGAACGCGTACCTGTTCTTGTCCAAGTCGTATAGGAGACAAGCTCCCTGTTGGCCGCAGTTTGTGGACCACAGTCGACAGGTTGTGTCGATCAAGGCGCCGAAGTAGATCGGTGACGGGATGAAACCTGGAAAAGGGGAAACAGAGTTTATAAGGTTAAAGTCCTTTCCACACTATATGGGGTAAAGGTGGGTGCACATCATAATTTTCTGGGCACTTGGACCACACAATTGTCGAATCACACATTGACCTCGACCACAAATGCTTTCAAAGCTACTGCTTTGTTTTATAAGAACATTTTTGGCTCTGTTCTATATGTACCGTCTAACAAGACTGTTTTAAGAACAGACTTTTGGTCCTGTACTTCATATCACCGATGTTTTCAGGATCGACGACTTACCAAGAAGCTTCATAATCACGGACTGCACTCCCATGCCGAAGGATTTGGTCTCAGGCGTCAATGCCCTGTAAGGAAGAAGAAAAAGCACAATGTGTATCCGAACAATAGGCCGAGACTCATGCAATAGTTTCGTTACGTTTCCAGTTTTACACAAATGTAGCACATCATAAACATGCAAATTATGTCCCAAACATGCAAATGTATTCATAGTTACAGCCTTAACTGCCATGCCGATAGGCTTCAATCTTCAAGCAGATCTATGAGTGGGAAGACAGTATCCATCCGTCCAAACAAAGGGCCACTCGGATGGATACTGTCTCCCCTTCCATAGATCTACTTGGACATCTGCATAAAAAGGTTTCGTGTCAAGAGTTAGTTAAAAACTTAAAAGAAGGAAAACAATATTTGTACAATATGTGTCTTAAACATGATGAGTTGAGGTACATTGTAGAATATAAACCTATATTGGTTTCCAGTTTGTACACAAATGCAACACATTATAAACATGCAAATCATGTCCAAATCATGCAAATAGTATATTTATAGTACATATGTGAACCTCAATGTCAGACCGTCACCATGATATAAGAACTATGATATACATAATGTTTTCTATTGTTTATGTTTGCGCCATATATACATTTATATGCATTGTGCAATATGCCCTGCCTTTAACGTAATCCTGTTTACCTAAGGATGGAAATGATGACTGGAATAAACCCGAACGACGAGGCGAATCCGCCGACTACAAAAACGGCGATAAATGCGCCCCACTTATTACAGTCGGTGCGGCATGGAAAACCTATGGCGAAGTTTGGCATCCCCTGGAATCCGGGAGGTCCATTTTCCGGCATTCTAGGACCCATTCCTGGAATGGGAGGCGATGTGGAATTGGCGTTCATAGATGGGGTACTGTCCGTTGCGTTCGCGTTGCTGCGAAGTTTTTGCGGACTTGCCGTCGCCCACATCGGGTCTATGTGAGGCTTCTGACTGTCTTGTTTTTCGTCTCCGCCAGGTGGAGCGCCTGCACCTGACTTTCCGAATTTCTCAGCCATCATCTTCTTCAGAACCTCTGGTGGTAAGTCGGCAAGACAGCCGCAACGGGAGAAATTCTAAAGGAAAACGTCGAGCCATCAACGTATATAGTACTACACGATCTAATAGGCAATTGGCAATAACAACACCAACCTCCGTCACTTGTTGAAGGCAGAGAATCACTACAATATTTGATAAGATATATTGTAGCAAAATTTGGAAAAAAATGTAGGATCTATGATTTTGGAATTTCTGAAAAGACCGGAAGTTGACTGTACATAAATTAGTTGTGTTAGCACCCTTAAAAAGGAACAACTCACAACGGAGCTTGGTTGTTGCCAATGCTTGCACTTTTACCATTCTGAAGATTTCTTGGCATTTTTACCTCCAAACATCCATGCCTTTGTTTTGTCACACAACAGTGTTTTCATTCCACTCTAATCTTAGCAACTTTGTTGCATTGGTAAAATCTTCAGAATGATAAAAGTGACGATGATCATGATTCTTTGTCACGGTACTGCCTAAAGACCAAGGGTAATCTACTTTACCTGTTCACTTTTTGATAATCTACTTAACTTGTTCACTTTTTAAGATAATCATTCATTTTTGAAAGCTAATTTTCACTCAGTTTTATTTGTCTCCTTGATTTTTGCTCTTAGTCGAAGCAAACTAAACCTGTTTGTAATATCTGTACACAACTCAGCAGTATCTTACCCTTGCCCTTTGGTAGCACATTTGAACAATCAAGGAGGTTATATATCTCTATATAACCTTCTTGGAAAAATAAAAATGATAAAGCTTTACCTCAAACAACAGACGATGACAGGGATAAACCCAAACGACCATGCCGTTAGCGACACCAACAGTGCAATTACACCCTCGATAATTTTGTCGGGACATTGGTTTTCACAAATGCCCCAAAATGCACTGCGGTCGCTACGACCGCCATCTTGGATTTCGTGTGTCGACATCTGCACTACCGGAGGGGTCACCAAGGTCATCTCCATTCCGGGTTTAATTCCTGCTCTAAGAGTCGCCCAGGAATCCTCTATTCCAGAGTTAATGTCTAAGGACTCCTTTGGCCCACCACCGTTAGAAAGTTTGTGAGCAGTGTTAGTAGTTGTTAGTGGGAGAGAGGAAGCCATGCAGGCGCAGCCACTGAAGTTCTGCATAATGGAGAAACGATACATGCAAATAAAGTTAGGCGTGTAATGCCTAAGCGTGAAAGTCATGCATTTAGTTCAAGTTAGAAGCTTAGTACGTGTTACCTATTGGACATTGCAGTTAGTGGTTAGTGTTGATTCTTTATTAGGAAAGCATCAATGAGAGCGTTGCCTTACAATGAAATGTTGCTGTAGATGGTGTTAAATGAGTTGATTTGCATACGGTGAAGTCAGTCATTAGATATAAATGTAGCTGTTTTTCTGTCCGAAGATTTCATCCACCAATCACAGCACAAAACATGATCGTTCAGCACACCTTTAAGTATACGAAAGGTTCCATTTTTTCACTCAAGTAAAGAAACAGAAGCCTTACGCATTCTTTAAGGTGTGCCTAAAGATGAAGAATAATGCTATGATTGTTTCTATGATCTTATAATTGGGCATCTAAGCTGTTTTACTGACGATTTGGGGAGACTTACCGATACGACGATCCCCATCGGGTGCATGAAGCTCTGCTTCTCGGTGCAGCCTGCGTGGCAGCCCGAGAAGTAGGTGACGCCGTCCGACCCACAGACCGGGCTGTACTTGTCCAAGTTGCAGTTACAGCCAGTGTTACAGGAGGAGAGCAGGTTGATGTCTCCGTTCTTGAGGTAGGGAACGTTTGGCATTAACGGGCTGTGGTAGAAGAAATACATTGTTAAATAACGTGTGATGGCAAATGAAATGATGACCGAGGCGGGGGACGTTACAGGCTACCTTTAGAAAGACGTGTCCGTGAGGTCGATATCAATTGGAGATTTAGCTGCACCATGGTATCTAGTCTGTACGTGTACCACAAACTCTACTGTAACTGGCCTCTCCCCGCAGAGGAGGCCGTTCGGATGTTGGGCGAGCTGCTATAAGCGAAATCTAAGGTATGGTCCAAGTAGGGCTGACCAAAATGTAAAAAAAAAAAGAATTTAAAAGAAATAAACATCTAACTTCGTAGATATTTAGGTCTATTAGTGTATTTTGTCGTCCTTATTCCATAATCATTGCTATTTTAGTGTCAAATTCAAGTGAAAAGTTCGCCGTTTCCAACGCCCAAATCGGGTGCCGATACCTTTTGTAACAGTCTGCCCAATTAGGGTCCAGAGCCGTGGCGCGAAAGTTAAATTGCACAGCCAATCAGGCCTCGCTTGGGAATGACGTCATGGTACCCACCTGTAGCCATACGGAATGGTGACCCCCGCCATGGGCGGCTGTGGGCACGTCAGGAAGAACATCGGGATGCTGATGAGGGAGGAGATAAAGACGGAGGCTGCTGACATGTACAGGCACTGCACGGGAGTCAACTTGAACTTCTTAATGACGATTCCTGATCCGACGATGCCGAACACGGTGGACGGCAACATCACTATTCCTGGATAAGGAACAACGGTAAGTGGTTGATTCTTTGATTGATTCATGTATTGATTATCTAATTGATCAATCAATGAGTATGTGAGCGACTAAGTAAATAGTAGAGAGAAGTAGAGTGAGGTAGACTACGTCGTGAGTGTGTGTACGTCGTTGTGTACGTGTGTGTGTGTGTGTGTGTGTGTGTGAAAGAGAGAGAGAGAAAACGTGTTTGTGTGTGTTTGTAAGAGTGTAAGCTAATGAGTTGGTGAGTGAGTGCGTGAGTGAGTGAGAGAGCGAGTGAGTGAGTGAATGAATGAGTGATAAGTGTGTTGTGTGTGTATGACAGTAAGCGTGTAGTGAGTGAGTGAGCGAATGGGTCAATGATTGAAGAAGTGAGTGAGAGGGAGGGAGGAAATTGGAAAGAGGGAGGGATTGAGTTAATGAGGCATTGATGTACCTACCCAGTAACATGTTAGCCTGTGATTTGGGGACTCCGAACTGCAGCTCCAGGTACTTTGGCATGAATGAGAAGGCTCCGAATGTGGAGACCATGCAGACCCCGGACAGGCACAGGACCAGGAACACGCCGTTCGTCAGGACCTCCTTCAGACTCTTCGACATGCCTGGAGCAACAAGAGATCACACCTCCGTGAAATATTCAGAGTTTCGATTACATTTGAATTCGTCGATGAAGGTATATAATTAGACAAGCAAGGTTACCGTAATAAGATTTGCCATGGCACCAGAGCCACTGACGAAAGGTGGATGGTACTTGAAACGTCTGGCCGTTTCCAAGATCATATCTGGAAGCTTGAGTAATTGCTATCTGGTCTGTCTTCCATTGACACCATCTTGCCACTCACTTCCTGCTTTCTCTATCTTTTCTCGTCGACATTCCTCTGAAACTCAGGCCTTTCACTTTAAGGCTACTCGCTAGCCTATTCACCAGTCCATTTAGGTAGCGTGTAGTCAATTGTCTGCAGTCCTTAGAATAAGACGTTAAGTCGTAGCCCACTGTTCATTGCACATGTCGAAAAGAGCTAAGGGAATTTCCCCGGTGCAATGACCCTTTTAAAAACTGTACATAGAGTTCGTCCTGTCGCTGTCACGACTAGTGGAAGATTAGCTCTTCAGTTAGCTTAAATGTATCGAAATCACAATCAATGTCACATACCTTTGATCTGTTTCCATAGTCCCTTGGCTGGGTCCAGCAGGGGCGGGCCCTTGTCCATGTCCATCATGGGGAGCATCTTCTTCTTCTCGCTCTTGTCTTTCTTCTGAACAACGTCGCTGTCTGGGGGTCTCTTCAGTGCTGAGAAGACAACATTTTATCAACACTGTTACTCATAAAAGTAGAGACATTCAGTATTTCCAGGACAAAAGAAAATGTCATATAAGTTGAATCAAACTTTCTACTTGACACTCCACTGTTTATTTAACAATGTATATTGATTGTTTTGTTCAGTACAATGTTTCCTCAAAGATTGATTCAACTTCTATAACTGAATTCCTGAGTAATCTGCACAAACGTAATGGATGAAGCCATACTGCAAGAGGTCAAGTAAGGTCAGAGCACAACAATCTGTAACCGTAGGGCATCATGTACCAGGCTAGGGCGAGATGCACCGGAAAGATAGCCTGGGTACCATTCGGAAAGTAGTTCGCTCCGGCGTTTATTATACACCATATACAGTCGCTTCTAGCTCTGACATTTATTATAAACTATATACAGTCGCTTCTCGCTCTGACATTTATTATAAACTATATACAGTCGCTTCTAGCTCTGACATTAAGTATACACTATATACAGTCGCTTCTCGCTCTGACATCTATTATACACTATATACTACATACAGTCGCTTCTCTGCTTCGAAATAATTATAACGGGGGAGACAACTAGTGAGGTTAGTAATCATCTGTACTTTCCCCCTTCATTTTGTAATGGAGAACCTTGAAAAAGAAATAAATAAACTTTCATCATAAATACGAAGCACAGCAGTTATCGATACATGTTTTGAATGAACACGTACCGGGTGGGAAAAAGAACATGGGGAAGGCCGTTGCCAGAAGTCCTGCACCACAGATGAAGAAGCCGATCCACCAGGCCCCCACCCACAGCGGGTTGGCGGGGGTCAGGCCCAGGGTCGCCGGGTCGATCCCCTTGTCCATGTCGACGTAAAATTTCACGGCAAAGGAACTCAGGACGAAGCCGAGGGGAGGGCCGAGTCCAAACACGATGTAAGATGTTCCTGTAAAAAAAAAAAACAAGTTGACAAAACAATCAAGACGTAAAACTTCACGGCAAAAGAACTGAGGACGAAGCCGAGGGGAGGGCCGAGTCCAAACACGATGTAAGATGTCCCTGTGAAAATAAAAGTTGACGAAAAATTCAGAAAAATCAGAAAAGACAAAATTGAATACTAGTATTGAACTTGTATGTCAATCAGCTAAATTACTAGTACTCTACAGACTGAGTACATCATGGATTTGCGGTACGCACATACCGCCAATACTTTGTGTTGACAGTTAAGAAAAAGTAAGGGACTTGTTTAAGCTACAATACCTGCTATAAAACATAAAATCCCAGAGCATACTAGATATTACTTTAGTTATCCACACCATATTCTTCATACGGTACATGATAACTGTTAGAGTTTAAAGTCTCTTCTAGCATCTAAATCATTATCGCTAACTTTTATCAACATCAATACTTATCATTGAAGTTTTGTTGTGGTTTTTAAATGCTGAAAACAACACAGTCACGTTTTTCCTGTCTTTTTGTAAGTACTTATCTGACAAGATATCATTCGTATGCAGAACTTTGGTTGACAGCATGCAAATTAGGAAATTCGATCTCCAATGCCACGTTCTGAATTCATAGGTGTACCTCAGTCAGAATGCAGTATTGTCCTTGTGCATTCTACCGATAATTAAGATTGACAGTTTGTGTATATCGATTACAACTATGACCCAGGTAAAGAAGGACAACGGCCGAAAAGACGTTTGCGTAAGTTGACTTTGACGATCATGACTGGACAGTTTTAGTGTCCGAGCGGTCATTGACACCTAAAGATCCCGAAAGACGATTGAGAAAACAGTCTTACGGAATCTGCTAAACAGTCTTACTTTGACATATAAGATGATGTCCAAATGGCCTTTGAATTACACGACAAAGGATTTCGACCATTTGCATTGAGCACATGCATTGCCGTTGACATACATGTAAGCACTTGTCTAGTGGCTAAGTTATCGCTTTCTATGCGGTATGTGTCGGGCTTAATTCTAAGGTACGGGTCATACCAAAGGATTTTTTTAATGGTGTTGTGTTGCCTTTACGTGCACAGCTGTGTGGCCATAGGGGCAAGGAGGTGGAGATGGGCGCCGCGCTATACACCATATGGTGTTGGACGAACTTGAACTTATGAACATTCATGTTTCAGTTTGCAGAATGATCTTACTATAACAACCCTAGAATGCCAAGATCTAAGATCTAACAATGCATGTATGTCACTGTCCGAACGGTCATTGACACAATGAGTTCACTTAACGTCTGCAGCACAGGTGTATTTTAACACCAGTGATTGTAAATTACACCAAGCGCCAATTGTCCGACTGGTCATTGACACACATGAAAGGATTCTGGACGCCCATTGACATAAATAGATAAAATCTATTCTCTATCAGCAGCATTGCCTCTTTTATGTAAAGATATAAAGTCACTCAAAAAATATTTGCGTGCCAAATACAACATCAAAACATATGTTAAGTCAGTTGAAATGCATGTATGCCAAAATCCATAGATTTGTAAAGCCATTTAACTGGCGCGAGGTTCCATGTATCTGTTGTTTTAGAAAACAGCTATTTAGAGATATCAAGACAGTACTTTTAAATTGCAATATTTTCAAAATGTTGCTTTCAGGCACTTCAGAGACAGTAAATAGTATTGTAAATTGTATTTTGACATCCGCGATTGAAATTCCTTTTATACGACACACACACACACATACACACACACACACACACACACACACACACACACACACACACACACACATGAGACATGCAGCATGCAAAATACATTATATGCCTTTAGACACTTCATAAACTATGTATTGATTTCTCTACTTACCAATGTAGAGAGGTGCGCTCTCCTTCCTCACGTGATCATCTATAAACGTGGTACCCAGCGGCATGAGAGGGGTGCCGCTGATTCCGTAGATAAACTGTGAAGAAACGACCAAGCATGAGGGTAAGAACTATGGAAGTTGTCGGAAACACCACTGTAACGTTACCCCATTATAAGCTTAATTTCTATCCACAATAGAAGTTCAGTAGGATTAAGTACATTGTACTTTTGGACGTCATTCTATAAACTGAAATGCCATTGACATGAAATTCAACAACATATTAATTGACATTTGTATCAATCAGTCACTCGCAGGCATCATAGCCTGATGCATAGAGGCTACAGACACATTGACAGTTCATGTCAGGTTGATCTATTCTGGGCATACTCCCTCCATTTGGTTCGAGACCCCAGCTCTTTGGGATATAACGTTAATGCGTCAGAAATGTGTCAAGTGTCGCTTAGTTGAAAGTATGATAACACTAGTAGCGTTATATTTTTATGATTCCATATTAACAGAATATTTTAGACAGAAGACATGAGTAATGTTACTAATGATCATTACTAGGGCTGGGTACCGGTACAGAAAATTCAGGTCCAGGTCCGGTTCAGGTCCAAAGGATCAGGTCCAGGTCCGGACCTGAACCTGGACCTGATTCAGTATGACTCATACCAATGGTCCATTTCACTAACAAGAAATCTGTTTGGTGGGGTATTAGACTTACACTGGCGTTTTAAAACACTACAACGCTAACTGCACCTGTGCGATTGACTGTAAACCTTGGTAGAAATTACTATAAACTCTACTCTACTTCCCTCTTGTCATTTTCTTCCAACTGCAAGCGCCAAAACGTGTGAATACCTGATAAAATGATATATTAATTTTCTAATCGGTCCAACATCCGGTCTACCTAATTTTTTCAGGTCCGGTTATTGCTGCTGGACCGGTCCAATAAGAAAAACCGGTTTTGTACCGGTACGCTGTACCGATACCCAGCCCTAATCATTACAATATTTCAGGCGGCTTAGCAATATAAAACGAGCCAAGTAGGACAACACTACACACAGTTGACCTTCCACGGGGTGTGCCTCCGCCGCCGTTTTGTTTCATCTGACATGTAAATTGCGCATTCGTCATACATGTCATTCCTGTAGAATTGGATGAAAGCTATTGAGAATATGAGAGGGGGCATTATAAGAATATTTGGGATTCAGTATGATTTTATTACGTACCTGTCCGAAGACCAGGAGAGCGAACCATCCTCCCTTGGCCGAGTTGGCTGCCGTACCTCCTGAACCGCACTGGGTGTCCGTTCTGTTCGCTAGGCACACATCCTATGGGAGATGGAACATATAGTCATGAACATGTGACATAGTCACGTTATGCACTGTAAGATCCCGGTTACATTCGCCAAACGGTCGTCGTGCGATTACAAACTGAGGGAATTCCTATGATAGTCGTGAACATGTCGTACAACATTTAAAAAATCTGTGATTTTGTTGCGGAAAAGGATCCGATGTACTAGTTTGTTGTCGACATGTCGGTGGTTGATTCTGTCGTAGACTGGTCGGGCATCAAAGTCTATTACATCAAATTCGTCCGACGGCATACGACGAATGTTACCACACCTTAAGTTAACCTAGTGCAGTTGAGCGTTTGGTTTCTTGAAGTACATTCGAACTATTCTGGAAACAATTATTGTTCAAGTTCTAAGAGCAAAGAAGAGCAAGGAATAGTGCCGAGGCCAATACTGTTACCATGTAATTAGATGAGATGCTTGCGCCATCCTACGATGAAAGGGGGTAAAACAAGCAGTCATGCATATGAAGAGCTAAGCAAGTATTGTTTATTTCTAAAGCTACAGTGCAGATGCATGTGTTTTAATGTGTTATGTTACATATAGATATGCCACGTGGCTTATTGAGCAAGTGAAGAAATAGCAAAATTGAATGCGCGTTAGCAGTTTGCGTTGATGAACAAGATGATAATAGTGAAATTTATTCTCATGACAAACTGTTAGGGAATGAGAAATGAAATGGTCAGATTCTACAAGAGCTTAAGCTGAGGAAACAGAATAAGACATCATTAAAACTCAAGAAAGAAAGAGAAAGAAAGAAACAAAGGGAACGAAGGAATGAAAAACAGTTAAAGAAACGGAAGAAAAGAAATGGAAAAAAAAGAAATTTCTTTCTGAGTTGAAGAAAAAATACGAGCGACCCACCTTGTTTTCCAGTGATGACAAGTCCGGTATGCTATCAGGGTCCACCTCGTACGCAGGCGCCACGAAATGCGGCAGTCCGGACAGGAAAGCCCCCAGCGCCAGGCCCAAGAGTCCAACACCTGGGTAGAACAGTGGGAAATATGCCATGTCAAAACTTTGAATATTATTTTTTTTCATTCTTGGTCGTTCAAAACTTAGGTAATATGAAGCCATCTGGACCGTATGACCTGATAAGTCCCCGGTTCACACTCGTTGTACGATCACCGTACGAACGCAAGTTTGGGGCAATCCGTACAGATCGTGCACATGTAGTTCAGAATTCACCTGTCTTGAGCTTCGTAAAGGCTGCAATATGTTCTAGTCAGTATGCCAGTAGTTCCGCCATAGCCTACTTGGAAATTCATTGTACTGCGGCCTGTGACAAGTTCTAAGATCTCAATTATGTCTGAATGAAAAATCCAATGATAGCTTATTACCATCATGTATAAGTAAGAACAAAGGTTAGTAGTTTAAGTTTTAATGTGTTTTTTTATTGATATCTTTTTGACAGAATGTCAATTTATAATGATCTTTAAATTTCTAAAGAAAGGAGATCGTGGTTTATTTACCGAGGATTTTTGGTCGGCTGTTGCCAGGCTTGCCGCCGTAGTACGTCACGAAAAGCACCGTGACCATACTGCCGATATCGGCGGCACTGGCCACGATACCCAGGTCCTTACTCTGCAGCTGGAACCTACCAGGGGAGAGTCATGATGTTGTTTTTGTTGTTGTTGTTTTTTTTTCAAACTTTATTCAGATAAACAAAAAAAAACACAATACAAGAAAACTTAAACAAGAACATACAAGTGCACATACACTGATAGGTATGTGGTAGTGATATTACAGAAACAGGTATAAGGGTTCCCACTTTTTGTTATGTTTACTTATTTTGTTTTCAGCTGTTGCGATATTTTTTTCCATTTTATGTACATATGTACATATGAGAGTCATGATGTTTAGTAACGCTAACTCACCTTGATCCGTGGGGTAACCTATGTCCGTTATTTTTCGGATATCAAGTCGACGGATGGTGGCTTTGCAAACAAATTTGCATGAAAATGTTGCACCTTGAAACCACCGTTCATTGACTTGATATCCCTAAATACCCTTAGATGATTTACAAACGAATATAGGTTAGCCCACGGGAAAAGGTGAACTGGAAGTACCTTAACTAAAGAAAAGTTGTAATCTAAAGAATGATGTAAAAGGGGGATATTTTAGTCGATAAAAACTTGCAGTATATAAAAGGAACGTAAGGTGGATCTAGAAAAACAGACAAAAATCTAGGCGGAAGGATATGTGATCTGACCTTTTCTCCAGGGTAGTGAGGACACCGTTGAGGTATCCTGCCGCGAGAATGATGTTCATCAAAATGGCGAGACACCAGCACAGCACGAACAGCTTCGGGTTCGCTAGCCAGGCTGCCCATCTAAAAATAAAGATTAATCATTAAATGATCGATAGATTGATTTATTGGTTGATTTCCTCTTTTCTGAATGGAGGGGAAAAGGTTGCAAAGTTTGGAGATGAAAGCTAGGAAAGGGTGAGAGGGGAGAGCTAGGGAGAAAATAAGGATGAAGGACGGTGATGGAAGAAAGAACGAAAGGCAGGAAGGAATGACATCAGGAAGGAAGGAAGGAAGGAAGGAAGACGGATAGAAGGAGACTTGCAAGAATTGGAGAAGGTAGGAAGGAAGGTAAGGAGGTTGGAAGGAAGGAGGAAGTAAGGAGGAGAAGAAGATGGTAGGGTGAGAGGAAGAAAGAACGGAAGGAAGAAAGGTGAGAGGGAAGCAAGGAAGCGAGTAAGAAAGAAAGTAAGAAAGCAATGAAGGAATGAGGAAAGAAAGAATGAGCTGACAGGTAGCCTGCCAAAACTAGTTTTAATCGTACAAAGTAGGAACTAATATCAAATATACCAACAAATTGGAAACGTTTTATTTCTTGTCGAAAATGAGCCCCTTACTTGGGCTTACAGCAGAGTACCCCACACCGCACGTCTTCTTCCTTCTCATGGGAGTCTGCCATGATGGTACCGTTCAACTCTCGCGCAGCCTCAGTGAACGCCTTGTCATCGTTGTCATGGCGACGGGAGGAGGCGCGGCCGTTCTCCATCTTGGATTGAGACGCCGCTGTCGTCTGCGGTGAAGTTTTCGTCACTTGTGTTGGTCAGGTGTGACGACAGCTCTGTTTAGAGAAGAGGGAAAATAAAGTCAGTTTTTTTTTCTGTGGACTTTTGGCTTAGCCTCCTTATTCACCACGGGCCCTTTCCATGTGGTAAGCAAACGAAAAGGGTGCGGTCTTAAGAACCTAAATTGCGGAGGATGGTACCCAGGCTACAGGCACTTGGCTATAAAAAAACATCTTGTTGCTGTCCCTCCCTTTCAGCTACAAAAGACAGCATACCAATGTCAGCAAGTATTAGTCAGTGAAAATGAGGCATATATCAAATATGCCCAAATTCACTCTTCATTGGATAAATTTTCCTTTTTAAGCTTTCGCATAAAATTATTTTGTCACTAAGTTTGCCATCTGCCCCGTCTTGGTTTATTGCAAGGTGTAGTACATACACATTTGACCCTCAACCAAATACGGATCATTGCATTTGAGCACTATGGGGTCAGTCACGTCATTAGATTGACAGATCTGCAGACGATAACTTGGATATAGGTCATCAGGTGTTTCTACCGTTGACTCAA
>NC_049995.1:3647108-3648261 GCF_000003815.2 Branchiostoma floridae
CTTAAAAGCTGACTACTTTTGATAGAGTTCGAATTTCTTCTAAAATGGCAAGTATTGACCATGTTTAGGAAAAAATGGCATTACGTTTAGTAACATACAGTTGACATGAATGGGTATAAGTCAGACGAATATCTTTCTACCTCTCCCCACCCTTACACGCACATTTCTGTGGATGGGGAAAAAGTCAGTCAAGCGCTTAATTCTAGCCCCTATCATCACCAGTATGCATTGTTTCAACAAGCATAGCTCTCAAAATTTGTAAAATACAAACAAGACGACACATGTGGCCATTGCAAATCTTCCAGCGAAGCTATGGTAGTAATAGGAGCTGTGAGTGATACGTGTCGTCTAAATCACCGTGGGAAGTTAATCCTGACAACAAGCAACCATGGGGGCCTTGGTTCTGTCAGATAGTTGCGAGTTGCAAAATCAGTCACTTTCAAATATCTGTCCCATGATGTAACAGCTATTGGAAGCCACATAACAATTTTGCAGATATACCGCTGGTTAGAGTAAATACCGAACGACTTGTTAACCCTAAGACTAAACCAAGCGCCATCTAAACTTTACAAAGAGGTGTCACAGAAAGGGGTTTATGATGCAACACCCGGAACAAGCTAAACGTTAACAGTTGAAACGACGAATCAGCAATAAAATCAGCACTACATCACCAACAACGGAGAGTTTTACCTTTGTTTCTTTGCTGGACCTCTCCCACATGCACCTTTCGAACATTAAAAAATAGAAAGTTTGATTCTTGCGCCAGAGCTAGGCTATGTTTACCCTGTACATAGAAGGAACGCGATAAGTAAAGAACTTTGTACCTTGCACCTGGATTCCTTTGTACTCGTTTATTGCCTGTCATATACCAAACATCAGCAACTAAGTCGAAGTCTTGATCGGGTTTTAAGTTGCTGTGATGCAATTATTCGAGGCCAGGCCCAGGGTACAACCTAATTTTCTGAATCACGGTGTGTTTTTTTTTGGGGGGCGTGGGGGGGAGAGGTACCAAATTTTCTGAACTTCCCCAACCAAAAACACACCCATGTTTAAAAAAAGTATTGACTGCGTCACAAAGATTGGGGATCACTTGTAAAAACCCCCTTCCAATTGGGTAAAACAGTACCGGATTTACATTATGTGTCAAACGACC